>NC_141226.1:13460000-13742500 GCF_054856515.1 Filicampus tigris
AACCATTAGTAATAATGCTTAATTAATACCTCTCTGGCATTTTTATTATAAACTTTGTCGTCAGATTGTGCACATGTACCTCATTTGAACACTTTACTATCGATGATAATTGATGGCAACAAGTGTGTTTTTTTTTCTCCAATGAGATTGTGAAGATCAATCATTTGTGCCAAAAGGTGTTCTCCACGCCCCACGGCCTGGAGGTCCACGTCAGGCGGTCACACAGCGGGACGCGTCCCTTCGAGTGCGGCATTTGCGGCAAAACCTTCGGCCACGCCGTCAGCCTGGACCAACACAGGGCGGTACATTCGCAGGTATGTGGGCGGTAGACTGGAGCACCGTGGTACATTTCCCAATGACACGTAAATGGTCCGAATGTAATCGCAGCCCACGTTTGTGTAGTCACGATACCAAAAAGTGATGCTTGCATGTAAAAATCAAAACATGTTTGCGTGTACAGGAGAGGAGCTTCAGCTGCAAAATCTGCGGGAAAAGCTTCAAACGCTCATCCACGCTGTCCACGCACCTTCTCATTCACTCGGACACGCGGCCGTATCCGTGTCAGTACTGCGGCAAGAGGTTCCATCAGAAGTCGGACATGAAAAAGCACACGTTCATCCACACTGGTAAGAGAGAGACAGTCTGGAAAGCCCCTTGAGCATTTAATTCCATGCGCTTCACATATATTTACATCGGCGTGCTACTAGTGAGGCACTAGATGTTTTGCCTCACTAGTATCATGTTGTTGTGCTAGCCGTATGCTTCATGGAAAAACGTGGGAATTTATTCGATCTGCTTGATAACGCTAGGAGGCAATTCTATGCTACTAGTAGTCCTAGTGATTTTAAAATTCTAGTAATTAACATCTGGCATTTTACTAATGGCGTAGGTAGCACACAGTTGTAAAATAGTGCACAGTAATGGCCTCATTAGTAACATGACCTGCTATGCTAGTATGCCAAAGTTGTCTTACTAGTGTGCAGAAAAGTTATAGAGTAGTAGAAAAAGGTTACTTGTAATATACAGGCCTTCTACTAGTGTGCTGAATTGGCTTACTAGTATGGATGTAACGTTTCACTGAAGATTCAATTTGATTTTCAGTTCCCAATTTTCGATTTGATTTTTAAAAAATCACTACCATGCTTGTCTCTGTGCACTAGTGCGGTGCTGCAGCCATCCACAAACGCAATAATATGCAATGATGTTTGGTGCAAGCGCATAATTTGATCTACACATTTAAAATGTGGTAGGCTATGCATCTGGAATGGAAAAAAAATTGATGGCATCATTTTTTAGGACTCTAAATGAGTATATTCAAATGATCGAGGTATGTTGTCTTTTGTTAGGGGTTGCTGTATAGGGCTTATGAGTGCTGAGATGTCCAAGTTCGATTCGTCTCGATTCAAATCGATTATTCGATTAATCGGTTCAAACTGATTTTTGATCAGTTTCCGATTAATCGTTACATCCCTACTTACTAGTGAGGCCAAAGAGCCTACTAGTACATGGGCCTTAACGTGAATATCATGGAATGAATGCTGAAAGACCCCGCAAGTGCACAACAAGCAGATGTGTGAATGACGCATTCCCTTTTCCACGCAGGCGAGAAACCGCACAAGTGCCAAGTGTGCGGCAAGGCCTTCAGCCAGAGCTCCAACCTGATCACGCACAGCCGGAAACACACGGGATTCAAGCCCTTCGCTTGCGACCTTTGCGGGAAAGGCTTCCAGAGGAAAGTGGACCTGAGGAGGCACAAGGAAACCCAGCACGGACTAAAATAATCGCTTCCATTCTGAGCCTTAATTGCACTTTTTTTTTCCATGCTGTTTTTGCTAGACAGACCCATACGTATACGTAAACACAATCGTGTTGTTGACTATTTATTATTATTTAGCCTGGCAAGACTGCACTGGGTGCTATTAGTCCTATTATGTACATATGTATGTGCTTGTATCCCCTCAATAAATTATCCCTTAAAACAATTCACGGTTTAAGATTTGAAATTTATGAATTGTTTTTTTTTTCCCCTGGATTAGAAGTCATTTTGCTTTGCCAACCCTTTAAGGAAGTACACAAACCAAATAATAATATAAACCGTAACTGGCTTAGTTAAGTGATTGTGTTGTTGAAAAAAAAGCTGTGTTGAGCTATGTGAGCCATCAATCACATCCCCAATTTCCCTAAGTCATATCACTTTTACCAAACAGAAAAAAAAACCATTATGTTGTGAGAGCCATCTGGTCAAAATCAAATATCATACCTATAGCAAATGCAATTAGAGTGTCATAAAGTAGCCTGTGAAGGAAGTCTGCTGGACTAGCGTCACTTTTATGACCAATATCAAATATCCTACAGTGCAGCAATTAAACAGCGTATCCACATCATGTCGTTTTTAGTGGGAAATGTTGGGTGTGATTTGTTTGGACACACATGTAAGATTACAAACTCTAAAAGTTCCAAGGAAGTGATTTGCGCACATCCCACCCCTGATTTTGTAGCGAATGCTGCCCAATATTCGTGTAGCATGACAAAACATACAAAAACAAAAGGGATACCTCACCTATGTAATCTCTTTGCAGCAGTAAAAAGTTGTTTTTTTCTATAATTAATTTGATAACATTAAATTGTTCCGCCAATACCAACCAACTTAGAAGCAAGTCAACCCAAATATATTTTTTTCAAGACTATGTTCCCAGCAGGCCCACTAGTTGAAACACGGCATTCTGATTAATTTTGCGTTTGTGGAATATAAATTAAGCAGCAAAATGCACTCGTTTTTAGCCATCTCTGGGATCGGCCATTTTGTCTTCTGTCGCCTGAAAATGACATCACAACTGCTCACAACGACCAATCGCGGCTGACCTGTTTTCTGGATCTGAGTCGTCATTTTCAGTCGACAGAAGACAAAATGGCCGCCCCCACAGATGGCTAAAAATGAATGCATTAACACTTGTTCCACAAACGCAATATTTATCAGAATGCTCTGTTTCAGCTAGTGGGCTTGCATAGAACATATTCTTGAAAAATTTAAGGAAAAATTCGGACATCATCGAGGGCCAACGCTCTGGCCCTGTGAGGACGCATTTGAAAATTGATTGGTTGATGAAACACTCCCAGTGCTAATACAGTTTACATGCACATACACATACTGTAACACAAGAAAAAGCACAAACTAATTCTTGAAACAGATGGAAAATACCTTTATTTGGTTCAATTAGAGAAGCCATTATAAGTGCCCATTTCCCTGATTTGTATTGAGTGTCTGTCAATGAGGTAGGAGTTTAAATGCCTGGAGCAGGTTCAAGAGGTCTTGCTGCTGAAGGCCCAGTTCCTCCATCAAGGTGTTGAAATAGGAGATTGACGAAGGCGTCTTCAAGGCTTCGGCAACCACTGGAGACACACAGGACAACCTGGATGGTGGTAGATTTTTCATTATTTAAAGGGAAGTCAACGCAAACATTTTTATTCAAGGATATGCAAGCCCACCAGTGGAAACAAGGCATTCTGATAAATACTGCTTTTGTGGAATAAGAGTTCATCCACTCGTTTTTAGCCATCTCTGGGGTCGGCCATTTTGTCACTTCTGTCGACTGAAAATGACATCACAACTGCTCAGGGCTCAGGTGACGACCAATCACGGATGACCTGTTTTCTGACGATGAGCCGTGATTGGTCGTCACCTGAGCCATGAGCAGTTGTGATGTCATTTTCACTCGACAGAAGTAACAAAATGGCCGCCCCCTGAGATGGCTAAAAACGAGTGGATTTTGCTGCTTATCTCATATTCCACAAACGCAATATTAATCAGAATGCCGTGTTTCTGGAAAAAAATATGCTTGTGTTGATTTCCACTTTAAGGATTGTTTGTATTTAACTAAATTCAACAATACTTTATGCACCAATTAGAAACAACACTATCAACACAAAAAGAAACCTACTGTTACAGTGACAATCAAAATTGAGCATTAGCCCACCCCCCCCGCCAACCCCTTTGTGATCGCTTTTGTATTGAACCTTAATGTACCTTATGTGGCTAATTAGGAGGATGACAATGATTCCACATAGCACATGTCTAATTTGACACTGTGTTCCATCCCTGGTTGTCGACGCATCCGCGTAGAGTTCGGTTTATCTGTGGTTCTCCTCAGGTTCCCGTGTTGCAAAGGGGGCGGGGGGGGGGGGCCATCTATTATTCAACCGACTTGAACAATAGAGGCCAGACGAGCTCCACAGCTGCTGGGCAGCAGATAGACAACCACACCATGCCAAATTATTCATGGCGGAGAAATGGTAGCTTGGATTTGAATGGGGCCTGATGAAATCATGTGCTACCACTGGCACTGGTTCCTATACAAGTGTGCAGTCCATCTATGTTGAGACGCACCCACTGGATGATGACAAATGATTACAGCGCACCCACCAGAGGCCTTGCAGTACATCCGGCATTGTGGGCAACAAACAAAACTAAAAGGATTCTATCGGAAAATGCATGATCTTACTAGCAGCCAATCAGAGCCGGTGAGGGGGGAAAATGAAGCTGTTGAAATGTTCATTATTTTATAGTCCAGCTGCCAAAAGCAAAACGAATCATTGAAATCCTCCGGAAAAAAAAGTGGTATAATTGCCTGTGGATGCCACAAGATGGCAGCAAAGTTCCTTGGCACCAAGATGCTTCAAGATCACGGCAAAGCACTACTTTTGTCTGAATGGAGCTCCTCCACTTACTTTGACATAGAGCCTTGGCATAATGATGCAGAAAGATGGCGGCAAAGCAATTCTTTTTCTTTTTTTTATGTGCATTTCTTTAGCCTGAGCACAAAAACTGCAAATGGGTGAATTTTCGCGTGGATTCACTGTATACCTTTACTGTGATTTCATCAATGTTTTTATTGCTGTACAGTACTTATATGAATGTGAAATGCTGTGAAACAAAATCCATAACCATTTAAGCAACAGGTATTTGAACACAAGTGGTACAGAAACACACGTAGACAGACAATATAGAGTATTCAAAGCCTGGCATGTATTCTTTATCCTCCAAGAAAAATGACCAATATGACTACAGAATCGTTGTGATTTTGACCGTCTTCTTCTTTTTCTATTCACGCATGTGTATTACACTGCCCCCCAATGAATTAAATTAAAGTAAAGCATGAATTCATAATGCACGGACTGTTCAATTCTTTATATTCCATTTGTATTCTTAATGTATGTTCTAAAAAACAAAATAAAATACTGTAGAGTGCTATTTGTCTTGTAAAAGGGTGCGCTGGGGTGGATTAATGTCATTTCCATTCATTTGAACTGTGCAAAGATTTGAGAAACACGTGTCTTGAATTATGAGCATGCTCACAGAACAAATGAAACTCCTAAGTCAAGGCACAACTGTATTTCGACCTTTGATAGTTTACAAAAACACAAACATTGTGTCCGCTATTGAAATAACTGGATGTTGTTATGTGGTTCAGCTAGGACGTTGACGCAAGTTACTTGGGTCTCATAAATCAGAGCCGGTTGAAATCAGGCGAACCTTTTCCCAAGTGCCAGTTTAACGCGAATGTGTGTGTGTGTGTTTAATACGAGAGGCAAACAGGGCTGCTTGTGTGCTTTTCGTCCTCCTTCACGGATCTGGAGTGGGACAATCTGGGCGAGATAAGGCCACAAAGCGTGTGTACTCAGATGGGAGGAGCACGGAACTGTCAGTGAACTGCCATCGCCACGAGCACACGCGCGTTCACCCTCGCACGCCATATGGTGCGGGCGAGAAAAGATCACATGTACTGAGATGCAAGAGATTGATGACTTGCTTGCTTTTGTTTGTATGCAAAGCAGATTAAAAAGTATCTGATGAGTACATCAGTATGGCAGTTCATTTATGTTCATCACCGATGGTTTTTTTTTTTCCCCCGGTTTGTCCCAAAAGTGTTGGATGGGCTTGAATGCAAGTGTTTCCTTCACACCAAACTCAATTTATGCCCTTATGAGCCTTTCTTTTTGCACTGGGAAACAGAAAAAGGCATCCCCCCCGAACTGCTCCCACAAAGTTGGAAACAGATTTGTCTTAAAAAGTCACGATGAGAAAAAGAAAGCTGTGTAAATGTGGTGTGTCGCAATACTTTTGTGGGGAAAGTATTGTTTTAAAAAGGATACATATGAAATCCCCAAAATCTCGCATTATTAACCGTGACAACATATATGTCATGATTCACGGCACATTCCTCACATTCTACTGTAGTATCTGTGACTTTTGAGTGTGTATGGCTTTAAAAGGCAGGGCCTGGCCTGGTGAGTGACGTGGGTGTCAGCTAATGAGAGCGTGGAGTTAGCTGGCTTTTAAGTGGCTAAGCCATTCGGCACTTTTGGCCTGAGTTGTGGCCAACGGCAACTCACGAAGGAATTGCGTGGTGCAATAGCACTATATTCTCGACAAATATGCCGTGTGGCCTTGTGTTCCTGGAAAAAAATATGTTTTTTTTCTGCATTAAAAAACCCCCACCACCAACAACTTTGGATGTCAGATTTTTGTGATGATATGCCACAATCATACCGAAGCTTTTAACTGGACAAAATGGGAGAAGTAATTGGTTTAGTACGTCTGTTTGATTGCCGCTCAGGTCCTTATATGTACAGTACATACGCATATTTTTAAAGAATGACAATTTATTGCAAACTATTTCACCAAGACCCGGGCTACAGCTCAGGGACGACAGTTTTAGAAGCACTGACTTCAGTCGAAGGCACACTTACAGATGAAGAAGCACTATGGCGATAAGGGTCCACTCTGGAGGTTTGTGGATGATGTTGGTGTTGGTAAACCTGCGATATGAAACAAACAAAACAAAAAACAGGCAAAGTCAGTCCCCGAATATGACGCATTGCTGTCTTTGAAAGTGCAAAAGCCTGAACGTGATTGTTGGATGAACTGAAAGCATAAACAGTCGGAGGAAATGGCACAAACATGGCTTTGCTGTACAAGGTGCCATGATGTATGTTTCTCTGGCAGCAACGCATATCCTTTAGTTTTTGTTCAAGTGTGTCAGCGGGGCCTCTCAGCAGAAAACAAAAGAATTCCTGGAAGCCGAACTTCTCTTAAATCACTGACACAGTGATTTAATAGCAAACTTGTTGAAAAGGACTTCAACGGCCAAAGGGAACAAACAGTGGATTTGCTTGTAATTTTCAGTCCTTAATTTCCCACACATGATTTATCAAAACATCCATCCATTTTGTACAGCACATATCCTCATTAGCCTATCCGAGCTGACTTTGGGTCAGTGGTGCGGTGTGCAGTAATCCCTCGCCACTTCGCGGCCTCGGTGCATCGCAGGGTTTTCAAAAAATATTCATGAAAAAAATGAAAATGAAAAAATACAGCCATGTCGACAGCCAAATTGTGGAAAGACGTGTCGTTTCGTGTTGATGCGCGAGAGAGAAGGGTTCCCAGCATGCTAAACAAAGAGATGAGGAAGAGAGAAGACGGCGAGGAAGAAGAAGAACAGGAAAAGAAAGAAAGAAAGAAAAAAAAATAAAAAAGAAAGAAAAAAAATAAAAGAACAAGTAAAAAAGATTTTTTAAAAAAAGAAAAAAGCCAAAGAAAAAAAAAAAGAAAAAGAAGAAGAAAACAAAGAAGTAGTAATGACACTACCTTTCACTTTACACAACAACAAAAACAACAAGGGTTTAGAAATGCATTAATCCACCAGGATTGTACCTTTGGCTAAAATGCACCGCGGGATTCTAGTAAGACAATTTCAGGATAAAATTTCAAACTTTAACGTATTTATCAGCCAACGTTCCTTTGTAGTACCGGTAATCGTCTGCTGCCGGGCTTTGTAGAGCACGTTCATCTCACAACATGCAGCTTGGTATTTTTTCTTCATTTTGCATTTTTAAAGTTACATTTATTGTGTAGCAAGTATTTAGACGGGTGGGAAGCACGTCGGGGGGTTCGCATCGGCATAATAGAGGAGTAAATACCCCACCACCACCCCTAAAAAATAAATAAATAAATAAATACATGAAATTAAAAAATATAATAATAATAATAATAATAATAATAATAATAACCCCTTTCGCGGACAGTTCCTGTCCCTATTAGCCGCGATAAATGAGGGATTACTCTATACATGACAGGTCTCCAGCTAATCACAGGACACATATAGACAAACAAGTATTCATACTGACATTCACACCTACGAACAATTTAGTGTCTTCATTGAACATAACATTCATGTTTTTGGAATGTGGCAGGAAGATGGTTACCTGGAGAATATCCTTGTTAGCATGGGGAGCACTGAGATTAAAACCCTCACAATGTTTTGAAATTAGGGTTTGGCACAGCTCCTCCCTTCTACTCTCTCCTCCTTTCTATGAATTAGGCATCACTTCCTTGTTTTCGACCAATAGGGTCGCGTTGAGTCAGCCTGATGATCAGACTGTGTTGGCCAATTTGAATGGAAGATTTGTTTCTTCTTTTTTGCTTTGCTTACACAACTTGGACTGCTGTAATAACTTTTATTAATGATGTCACATCACCTCTTAATAACAGAGGTGGGCATTACGTCAGACAGACGGACCGGTCCGCCAGTCCGTCACGTTTTGCTGACGTTAGACGGTATACGGGAACCTTAAAAGAAAAACATTTAAAAAAAGACGGAAGTGGATTTTCATCCGTAATCATCACCAACCTGGTCAAGTCTCGACGGACCTCACAGCCCATCATTGACAGACGCCCGTTTTGCTAACGAGAGACGGAAACGCAACTTGCCTGTCTCACGTGTGTTTGTTATAACGGCAGCTTGGCAGGCTGACTTGACTTGAGTAGACTACATTGACAGTATATGTACAGTAGGAGGGGGAATGCACCAAAGAGAATCATGAGTTTGTCATGCTGAGAGGACAACAACTAATTAATAAGATAAGAAGTTATAAGGTAGTTTTGGCTAGGAAGCATTTTAATCCACCGGGATTGTACCTTTGGCAACAAGGTGACACAAGATTCTGGTTAAAGTATGCAAAACTTTAAAAGTAAAACTTTTAAGGGTCAGAGCAGCAGCAGGCTCCCACTTAACAGTTCAATAGATTGGCAAATAAGTGTAGGATATGTGAAATGTCAAATGTATGCGTGTCTAAATCCGTTTGAGCAGTAAGGCGACAATATGATGTACATAGTGCACTCCATTTACCATTCCAATCAAATCGCTTCAGATAATGGTTGGTTAGATGTTTCATCTGTTGGACACACCCCGCCCCGATTGACGATTGATGGACTGGCGGACATTTGACATTTACTTTTTGGTTCGGCTTGAAAAAATGACGGATTGCCAGATGACGGACAGGTACCCAGGCTGCTGACGGATAACGAATGACGGACCGGAAATTTTTTGTAAAATGCCCACCTCTGCTTACTACTCACTGCATTTACTAATATGATATATTCTAAAAACAATGTTAGATAATATAACAATATAAGACTGTTGTTAATTCCGTATTTTGGGGGAAATCTCAATTAGGTAAGAGCATAGTTGTATTACTTGCATTTAGCAGAGCATGCCTTAATATGAGTAATGACTTGGCATCGGTTGCTGCTGTGAAACATGAATACATCTCAGTGGAGGTGTGTCTGGTGTGTGCGTGTTGCACTCACCTGAATGTCCTGACCAGGTTGTTGAGGTCACTGGTGATGTCACTCAGGGTGAGACTCAGCGGGCCCACAATGTTTCTGAGACTGCGCATCAAATGACAGAAATACAGTACAAATAAATATACGACACAGAAAGCAAATCTACTAAGCCAAGCTTTTCCCAGCCTCGATTGATAATGTCAACCCAAACATATTTTTTTCAAGTATATGTTCTATGCAGGCCTACTAGTTGAAACAAGGCCATATGATTAATATGAAATATGAGTTAAGCAAAATCCACCCCGTTTTTAGCCATCTCAGGGGGCGGCCATTTTGTCACTTCTGTCGACTGAAAATGACATCACAGATGCTCAGGGCTCAGCTAACGACCAATCACAGCTCAGCTTCAGAAAACAGGTGGGCTGTGATTGGTCGTTGCCTGAGCAGTTGTGATGTCATTTTCAGTCAACAGAAGTGACAAAATGGCCGCCCCCCTGAGATGGCTAAAAACGGGTGGCTTCACTTTTATTCCACATACGCAATATTTATCAGAATGCCTTGTTTCAACTAGTGTGCGTGCATAGAACATATTCTTGAAAAATAAAAATATTTGGGTTGACTTTCGTATGAATTTAAGTAATCATTGAAACTTATTGTATTATGAATACACTGGGCTAGTGCTTGTTCTGGCAGAACCACCAAAACATGGCCCATGGTGAACCACCACACAAAAAGCCTTAAATGTTGAGGTTGGAGTAGTTTCAATGTATACAGAGCACAGCATTTATTCACAATATAGTTCAGATGCCTCTACCTTGGCACACATGATCATAAAATTTGATATATCACTCACCTTGGGAGAGCCAAAGTAAAACTCAGAAACTTTTTTGTTAATTCACATTCGGAAAAGAGGGCGCTATAGTACACACAAAAGACAAATATTTGCATAACAATCTATGAATACAATCCAGAAGATTGTAGACACACACCAGCTGGCCAGCTTCTCCACTGTGATTCGCTTCTGGATGAGGTGCTGAGCTTTGGAGTCAACCAGTGGCAGAGCTGGAGAATCACTTGTACTTTGGTCCTGGAAGGTCACCCGGTGAGACAAACAAACACATGACACTTTTTTTTTAATCATCGTGTTTTAAAATGTCTTGACAATGACTGGGAGCATATTAAGACACTGTTGTAAAAAAAAAGACAAAGGTGGAGGACTTAACTGAGTTGAGTCAGATTGAAGTCACCAATTTTTGGACTTGCTTATCTTAAATTTATGAAATATTCAACTCAACTGTCTTGGTATGCTTGAGACTCGACTTCAACTTGAACTACATGACAAGTTTTGCCTGTTTAAATTTCAAAACCTGCATGTTGAACACAGCGTTCCATTTTTTTTTTTTTAAGTAGAGTTGTTCTTTTTGCGTTGTGTGCAAAAAATCTGGCAAATCACCAGGATGCTATGACACAGACTGTAGAGGCCACCCATGAAGCAGTATCATGGGAAATCCTACAACTATTATATTTGGATTCAAGGAGTATTTTTTTTATTTTAAAAAAATGGGAACAAGAGAATAGAAAAATTCAAGGTTGGCAACTCACAGACAAGAGACACCACAATTACGATGCCCAACGTCACCCATTACTTTGAAACTCAGACAGTTAAACTACGTTACCGTCACAGTTCAACTATATTTAAAAAAAAAAAAAAGGTTTCATGTCGCATTTAAGTGAGAAGACAATATGGACACTCCTTTTAAAATAAAATATAAAAAAATTAACTGATTGTGAAAGTGTTGTTGAAGAATACCGAGACGGAATGCAAAGTGGCTTTTGTGTGATCTACGCTGCCACCAAGCAAAAGTGTAAGACTTGATTTCATTTGGACTTGACTGAAATTATTTTTTCCAAAGTAACTTGGGACTTGCTTGAAACTTGGAGGCTAAGACCTGAGATGAAACTGAAAAATCGGTGAAACATCAGTGGCCCTACTTGCCTCTCTCTGCCCTAAGTGCGACCAATGTTTTTATCTGGCGCCCCCTTGTGGCTACTAACTCACACTCATGTTTCTCAAGCACTCACCTCGTTTCCATTCATCCTCTCTGCCTCCTCAGGTACAATCCACGTGCCTTTGTAAAACTCTCGAACTTTGAGCACCATCTGCTGGGTTTCCCTTTTGAGAGCCTCATAGTCCGGAACCGCCGCTGTGGCTCTCCTTAGCTCCCCTCCTCCATTGTCCTCAGTCACATCATCCTCAAGGTCATCTTCATCCAGTTCCTCCTCCTCCTCCTCCTCCTCTTCTTCTTTCAGGTATGTAAAGGGAAAGTCGAGCGTACAGTCAGCACCGTGCAGCAATTTGAGGCTCTCCTCGGTGAGCCATTCGTTCAGTGTCACTCTTAAGGATTCGAGGAGATTCTGTCCAATCGGGTTGTGTTTTGCTTCAGGGGCGTGGTTCTTGAGAAGACCCCGTAACCCCGTCGCCCCTCTCTTGCTCATCCCCACCTGGATAATGTTGAGGCTCGGCCGGCTCTCTGCATTTACCTCGGTCGGATCTCGGCCGTGTCGTGAACTGGTTTCTTTTGGGTGAGGTGATTCAGTAATAGGAGAGGTTGGAGGTGCCGATGAAGTGTGGAGGCTGAGTGAAATCAGTCCATCTGTCAGCTCTTCCAATTTGGCTTCCTTACGCAATTCTTCATGGTTGGTCTCACGTCCAAAAGACTCATCCCGTGTACTTGGGTCTTCCTTTTCAGCACTCTGCTTTTGTTGACACCGTCTGCTCACTACTTTTTTCCTCTCTGCCTCTATCCGTCCAACTCGCTCGCCTTCATTTTTACGTTTGGACCGCTCACCCCAGTGCACCCTGTGTCTGCGTTCCCGGGAGACCACGCTGGAAATGAAGTCCTGCTCCCGTTCGTCGTCGCTGCTGTCGCTGTGGCCGGCTGTGAAGCAACGCTCCTGATGATCCTCAAGTTGAATATTCAGCGGTTGTTCAATGTCCTCCTCCTGCAGGCACTTTGCTGTCAGACACACCTCCTCACCAGAACTCCCACTGGATAAAAGAGGTCATATTTTTGATGGTTATATAGAGCAGTGTTTTTCAAACTGTGTGGCTGTGCCGCGAGATATTGTCAGGTGTGCCGTGGGAAATGATCTAATTTGTGTGCCTGTGCGGTCGAGCGCCTGGCAGCGTAATCATGTCTTTACTACATTGTAGTACTCTTCCACACCAGCAGGTGGGAGCAGCAGGTAGCCAATTGTCTTTGTTTAGAGACAAGCGAATTAGTGACGCATGTTTATCCAAACAGGCCCATGTTTCACACTGAGTAAGTATCAATATGAAACATTTTAAAAGGCTTTTTTCTTTGTGTTTATTCAATTCCTATTCAAGACTTAATAATATAATTTCATTATTCAATGTTAAAAAATGCTTACATAAACAATATAACACTTATCTTGTTAAAATAAGCTTTTTTTCTCCACAATTTCAGCTGCTGGTGTGCCGCGGGATTTTTTCAATGAAAGAAATGTGCCTTGACTCAAAAAGGTTTGAAAAACATTGATATAGAGTATCTCACAATTCTGAGTACACGCCTCACATTTTGGTAAATGCGACTGCATTGAAGAAAATGACACTTTTCTACATTCAAAGCCAATATACACGGTACAATATAACTGAGGCTTTACAACTTACACACACCTGCGCCCCATTCACAAGTGAGACCTAGTGACACTGATGAGTCACATGACATCAGGGAAGGAAAATGAGTGGCCCAATTTGGACAATTATTAAAACGTTTTTTTTTGTTTATTATTATTATTCTCATTTATCTTTTTTTTTTTACTTTCTATTTATTTATTTTTACCTTTTCATTGGTTCGGGTGGGGATTATATCAAAAATGAAAAAAATACTTTTGGATATGATGTTTGTAAAACTGGTGTAAATGTTCAATAAAGAAAAAGTTACAAAAACAAATAATTAGAACAATTGGGGGTCGACTCACTTTTGTTGTGCACAGTTTAGAGATTAACGGCTGTGTGTTGAGTTATTTTGAGTTGACTGTAAATTTCCACAGTTGTACAAGCTGTCCAGTGTACACTGACAACTTAACAAGGGCTGTCACGAACTAATTGTTTTAGCAGCGATCATTTCCTCGAGTATTCTAGGAATGCTAAATTGCTGTGCTAAATTAGCTGGAGCGGCTTTAACGCTCACCGAGCAGTCACGACAATTCAGTGGACGACGCTTGAGCCCCAAAAAGTATTGATGGGGCATACTTTGACGAAGATTACATTTGTTAGGTGTTAATCTACTTAAAATCACCAATATAAAGCTGTACTGTTGTAACCTCTAGCAGCAGGCATCCAACACAATAATTACATAAAAATTACATATAAAACCATATTTTTGTCCTTTATCAATCTAAAGCAACACCAAAACCAAGTCACCGGAAAAGAGTATCCATCCGCAGCAACAAATGTCTGCGTGGAAGTGGCCAAACATTGGTTCCGGGTGCCGCAAATATGGGTTTCAATTGTTGTGGTCGACTTTAACCGAGTTAGCTCACTTTTTTCCCCTTAGCCCTAAACTTGACATAGAAAGCGTAATTTTTTCAGTGCTGCCGCATGAAAAGGAAAAATAATAATTACAAAATGTGAGGGCTATATTCACCTTTATAGATACTGAAAAGAAAAAAAAAAACATACTGTGACGGAATGTTATCACTGAAGCAAATACATACGTGTCCCCTTTCTTCCTCAACTTGATTTCTGGAGGTCTGCAAGAAAATTCAATGATATTCACTTTATCGTTCTGAACATTTACCGTATGCGTAGGAATAGTAAGGCCACTAAAACTAAAACAACAAGAACAAAGTGATGGAATCAAGAGAAATAGTGGGGAACCCAAGACATGGCATGGGAGGAAAAACTAAATTGTAGCCATAATATAGATATGACTTGAGTACAAAATGCAAAGTAGGCGTAATGTGCACATGAAATAGTACTCGGTCGATGTAATTCTCATAATAACTTGGACATTGAAGTATTTTCAATAAAGTGGCCCTAACATAAATGCATTTCAAAATGTCATAGTTGTGTTTCAAATTGGAGTTTAGCACACATACCGCTCATCCTGTCTGAGCCAGAGTGGTGTCTTTGATATCTGTAGCTCAAATTCTTTGGATGCCTTATAGCAAAAGTTACTGCAAAAACACTACACAGACAGAAAGGGAAATGAAAAAAAACACACACAGCATGTTTGGGTGTGACATGTACTGCATATCTACCAAATTATTCTATTCTTCCACGTGGCAGCACTCACCTTGCGCTCTGTGATGTCATACACCTTATTGGTCTTAGTCGAGATTTTGTACTGTTGCTTTGGGATCTGTAACATAAACAAATTTAAGTATGACACCGATACTGTACATCTGGTAATAAACACATGATAACTGGATGCAGATACCTTTCCTAGTTTATTTGAACACAAAGGATAACCACACGATTTAGTGATGAATCTTTCCTCCACAGCATCTTTGTAATTAGCACTGGTGATAAACTTGGCCTGTAACGGGAAAACAATAACATATTAAAAACTATGAATTAGAAATCCCGCACTAGTCTAAACAACTTGGAACCGTAGAATAGTTACTCATGACTTTAAATTGGAGGTAAGGGCAAAAAAATAGTTCGAAACTGACACAGTCGAGCAAGAAGTCATCAGACACGCTGTCTTCTAGGAGACGCTCCACCACTTGCAGGGCTCGCTTCTCCAATTCCAGTCTCTCCCTCAGCGTCTCCCGGATTGCTTCCCTCCTGAAAAACATGCATAAAAACATTACAATACAGTAACTAGGCTAACTGAATGAAAAACAAAACAGCAGTTAATGTGTTGGCACAGTGATTCCTAACCATTGAATTATCCAATATCCCTTCATCAGTCTGAAAATGGTTACGCATTTGTTCTTATCTATGCCGGCGAAGTATAGTGACAGGCAAGCAATGTGGAGAATGTATTCTCTTTTGCAAGCCGAAAAACATTGGCTTATAAAGTTCATAATTCCTGTCTGATCTGAAAATTTATTTTATATATTTATTTATTATCCTGAACAAAGCACTGCACAAGTTGGTTAAAGAGGAGAACCATTTTGTAATCAAAACAGGTATTGTGCACAACTGACGGTATACGTACATTTAAATGTGTGTACTTTTTGTTTGAATCAGTACTTCTTAATTACAGAGTCAGAGTGTGAGTACTTTAGCCCCGACTTACTAACAAGAACAGCCTTCCCTTAACTTCCACCATCGTAAACATACAATTTGAGTCTTATCATGTACACAATAAGTGTTGGATTAAAAAAAATAAAATAAAAATAAAAAGTTTGGGGAAACAGTCACTGCAACACACACAAATAGAAAGTCTTTATAAAAAAAACCTCCTCGCTTCTTCTTCCGCACACAGCATCTTGGCGTGTTTTCCACCTGCCACGACAAACAGATATCACAGTGAACGAGGGGTAAGTGCTTTGTAAAAAAAAAAACCTCTTAAATTACCTTTTTTAGTCGCTTTCGAGACAACTCTTCCACCTTCCGACTCCATGTTGTTCCTGTTTGGTACGATTTCAACTCTGACCGGTGACGTCATAGAGCTACGGCAAGGCAGATGAGCCGAATTTTTATTCCTGACCCGGCGTGGTCTTTATTTTTGTACAATGCAGCTCAAGTTGGATTCATTGTATTAGTCGTCGTAACGTAGTAACTACATAATTGTAAATGTATGTAAGTTTTTGAAAGGTGTGTTTAGAAAGCAAGGATAGGATATATGTACATTTGTTTTTTTATGTGTACCTAGTAGCTAAGCTAATGATGTGTCAAAGCTATCATTGACTCGTCTTGTTTACAGTTACCAGTGAACTATAATGTTAAAATCTTTCGTTTCAATACGTATGACGAGCACAAGTACATTATTTATCCTATATTGTTCATCATTTAGTGTTCCAGGAGTGCCGTGTGAGGACAAAGAGAATGGCTCTGGATCAGTTCAGTGATGTGGTGCAAAGATGTGTGAGTCCAAACTGTTTTGTTTTTTGACCAAAAAAAGAAAAAAAAATCCACGTTTTCATTAAATCGTAATGAGGTTGTGCGTTCCATAATACAGTCGAGTGTTTTCCATGCTTTATTGTGCCATGGCTCGTGTTTGAGATTTGACTTACACCATCAAACAGAAATGTCACAAAAAGTGGATACACTGGTTAATTGCTGTATCATGGAAGAGCAATTAATTGTTCTGACTGTAACTATGCGTCGACTGTCTTAGAAAGATAAACAAATACAAATTATTTGTAGTAAATAAATACTAACTTTCTGACCAGTTAATTGAAATGATTACATTTCAATGTGAGATGTTTTTCATCCATTTTTGTTCCTCCCATCCAGCAAGCCCTCCCAGCTGACAGCTACACCACTGAAGATCACGACGTCTTTATGACTGCTGGCCGGTCATGCATCGAGGAGGGAAACAGTGCTCAAGTGCTCAGTATTGTCCTGGATGACACAAATCAGGTATGATAATATACGTTTCAGACCCACCCAAGATCAATAAATAGAAAGATCACTTAAAATGATTTCAATAGTTTTGATTGATAAAAACCTATTTAAAAAAACACTTTTTAAGGTATTCCTATTCCTTAGCACCTGTTGTCAGGCTTTGACTGTCAAGAAATGGGACTTTTCTTAAACATCCCATTGAGGAAACAATTGTAGACAAAACGTATTTGCGTCAAAGCACTTGATCATGCCCAACTGAAGTTTACTGTAAAACTGACACATACAACAAAAGTGGATTAAACATTGTATATTTAAACACCAAAATGTTCAATCACACGCATATAATTTTGTGAAAGGAACCCCGTTACCATATAATGCGAAAGGCTATAGATGGGCTAACGAAAATTAGCATGGATGTCACTTTAAACACACATGGAGCAGTAACACTGTACAGAGACTAAAACAATACTCACTGGTATCTCGCTGATTTGCGGGAATAAGTAACTGTTGCTAGAACTTAGATTGGGACCTTCTCTGCCTCCTCTTCTTCTATTATGTTGCATGTCTTCCACTAGACGTCAGAGCCACCTGGCATGTTGCGGCATATGTGATACCTCATTGAAATGCGCAACTCCAAATTTGGGTGTAGACTGTGAAAACCCAATAAAAAAAAAAAACAACTGCTTACAAATCCACAATATACAAGTACTGTATTGGCCTTTATCAATTCTATGTCTAAATGTTACCATGTAAATGTCTGCTCCTGTGTAGGGCATGGTGAGATGTATGGGGTGGAACCTGCTGCCTCCTCTGGTTCAGGTTCTAATGAAGAAGGACGACAAGAACCTTCCTCATTGTCTGGCCATATTCAATCACCTACTTGAGGTTAAAATAATATGAAATTGTGTCTTTGTTTTTGAACAGATGTTCATTTAATAGTTGTTCAATTTCAGATGTGCAGACCTAAAGAGTTGCTGATTGGCCTATTGGAGCAGTTGGAGCAGGAGGAACCTGTGGCCATAGCAGACAGCCTCCATCTGCTGTTGAAGCCTTTGCAGAAAGGTTAGGGATTTCATCGGCTGCTATATTGTCTTTTTCAAGACGCGCATTTTACACCGGAAAAATCTCTTGGCACACCACCAAACAAATGTCACAAAAATGGTTGTATGCCACTACTAATGCTGCACATTTGCGGTTCACTATTTGAAAATTGTTTTAACCTGATCCTCCACTACTTTATGAAAACAAAATGCCGCTTATTCACATTTTTCATTTTTTTTTATACAGTTAACCCTTGCATAGTTGGTGTTCAGGATTCACCATTTTTTTTTTCTTTTGAATCTAGCCTGCGTTATTTCCTAAAACATTTTTGCTGACTTTGTCCTCAGGTCAAAGCCATGTCTGTCATAAAAATATTGCTATGGTGCGTTCTTGGGGCCAAGGGATTATGTTGTGAGAAAAAGAGCCTCATTTAGTCAGGGAATGGTCTTAGCCAATAGAAAAAAAAAGTGTTTTGACACCATCTTGTGACATATATAGTACATACTGAAATGATTAATATTTTGTCGAAAATGACTCGCATGTGGTCTCAATGTGAAATATTTGTCGTTGAACACCAAGCTATTATTCTTGTCGTATGAATGGCAACACTGCTTAAGTGTAACTTCTGCCATCTAGTGGAAGAGCATTTAATTGTTCTGCCTGTCACTATAGGTCACTAGCATGGATAGATGAACAAAGAAACTTGATTTATAGTACATGAGTAATCATTTTCAGGTCAATTATGTGAAAACAACCAGTGGCTTGCTGGTTTTGTTTCACTACGTTTTGTCTTGATGTTATCAGTGCTGCTGCGTCTGGGCAGCCGGAAGACGTCGTCTTTGGGCTTGGCTTTATCCTCCGCCCTGGAGCAGGTTGCCAAACTGCCTGTCCCTCACACCAAAGAGCAGGAGGAAGACGACATCTTCCTGCTTGGTCGTTGCTGCGCTGACCTGACTGCCTTTGTCAAGCCTTTCATCCAAGAGGCTAAACGGCAGCGCTGTATAGGCGACTGCAAGCCCAGCGAAAGCTCCGAAAAGTCGGCCAAACTTGACGGGGTGTTACTGGATCAAGAGGAGCTGAAGACGGAGCTTCTGAAGTTGTGAGTTGAGGTTGAAGTTTCGCTTTATGCACTGTTGACCCCTTATCTCCAATTCAATGGTGTTTCCGTCCATTTCGCAGCTGTATGAGTACTTTGCGTCGTCCTCTTCTGGAGGTTCAACTCAATGATCCTGACACTCTGGCTTCATCTCCTCTGAGGGATTTTGCCACAGAGATTTTGGTATGTCAGTCTCCAACCTCATTTGAATATCCATCCACTCATTTTCTATTGCACTTGCCATCATCCGGGTCACGGATTAGCTGGAGCCTATTTTGGGTGAGAGGTGGGATCTCTGTGGGGAAAGTTCATTTTCTATGCAAACTAGTTCAAAGTTCAGTTAACAATTTTTTTTAATGAACTTGTTCAGTCCATAGTTCATATAAAAAAATGAACTAAGTTAATGGTTGCAAAAATGAATTAGTTCATAGTTTTTTTTGTTTTGTTTTTTTCTTTAACCACCCATTCAGTCCACATTAGTAGACAGCTGCAAATGTCACCCTATGATCTCATGAGGCAAAACTTAAATGCTCTTTTTTCAAATGAGGAATTAAGGACCGTAGTCTTTAATGTGCAAGCACAAATACAATCTCAGGTAGGAAATTAACTGTCACACACGCTCTAACTAAACCCCCTCCTTCATCTTCAGGCTAGCGTAGAACACACACGCCCGCTCAACTGGGGCCCTAATGAGGCTTAGCACTATCCAAGATGGCTGAATGACCTTTCCAGATGAGTGTGCTTGTGTGAGTGTCTTGCAGAACAACCTCAATGCTATAGGAGAGTCTACGCCAAGGCTCGTCTATCAGCCTCTGTCCAAGAGGAAAGAGGCGGTGGGCTTTTTAGAGGAGGAAGTGCGCTATCCCAAAGAGTCCCTAGCCAGCCTGGCTCACCTTGTGTTCGTTCATCACCTTGCTGCTGACACCTTCCCCTGTGTCTTCAAGTAAGATAAAGTCCCTGTAGTGTGAAAATAAATCGATTTGAAACTTAACACACCAATGCACCGAGTATTGTTGGAATGTTTTGTAGGTCTCGAGTCCAGGAGCCCAATTTGCAATTTACAAAGCAACTACTTACTCAACGCGTGTTCGTTTTATCTTTCAAGAAGGTATCCAATTTAAATAAAATGGCACACAAATCGATTGAATTTTCTCGTCAGTTTTCTTTACCATCTCTGAAGTTCAGGAATCATACAATGATCGGATCTGGGCAGCTTTTCCATCCTCGCGAATGCTCTCACCCGAGACGGGCGAGGGAAGAAAAGGGGGCGCGGTCTAACATGCAGCCCTCACATTTGTACTGATCTTCAAAATCTAAACATAATGTGGGTTGGTCTCCTCCCTGGCTGGCCCTGCCTATGGGGCCGATCTTCACCAGCTGGTACCGTGCTCAGATCAGGCCACGCTGACTTTGAACTGATTATGCGATGTGTAATTCCCAATTATAGATTCTGATCCTTCAGTATTATGCATAGGGATGTTCCATGCCACTTTTTTAAGACCATATAACAGTATAAGTACTCAACTCTTGAATACTCCCCCGTAGCAAGTAACTGATAGCAACATGCTATTAATAAGAGGTGGGCATTTTACTCAATTTTGCTGGTCCGTCAGCGGCCAGGGTAGCCGTCTGTCATTCGTCAGTCCGTCATTTTTCATGACAAACTGAATTGTAATCTTAATTCCGTCAGTTCATCACTCAGTCAGATTTGGCGATGTTACGATGAATACGTATAGCCGTACTGCATATAGCTGCTAAATGATAACCAGTGCCCATGCTTATACGGCGCTCTGTCTTGCAGTCCCGTGTTCTGTCTTCAGTGTAATATGGATCACGTCAGCCTCCTACTGTCCAGGTGAATGCATTCCACCATTCCTCCTTCAATATTGCTGGAGCATCTTGACGTCTCTTTTCTGTTCAAAATACATCTTTCAACATCTGGTGTTTGAAAGGTACTTTATTAGAAATATTTGACGTATGGCAGCACGGTGGGCACATGGTTAACACATTCTGCACACAGTCCGGAGGTTCAAGGTTTGACTTCTGAAATATTTGATCTTAAAAGCTTGATTTCCAAAGTCTTTCTTTCTTATGAGAGATTCCGAGTGTTTATTTGGATCAAATGTTTTTGGGCTACAGTTATTCTCATTTGTTTGTAAAATTACATGATAGAGATCAAATGTTGTCAAGAGTGTCCTATGTATATATTTACACTAGTATACAGGTGGATCTCGCTAAATATAAATATTGTAGGTACGTTTTTTTTCCCAGTAGTTTACTTCAGAAAGTGAAATTCACATAACACAGATTCATTAAACGCAGAAAAATGACGGCATTTTCAGAATGCCAATTCGTACTTCATTTCCAAATCAAAAATTACTTTGATCGTTTCATTTAATGTAATATTTTAATTCCTTAAGATGGTGAATACGGGCTTTTTATTTCATATTGATACGAACACCTGATTTGCAGCACTAGTTAGTAGAACTTGTTCACATCATATGAGGCTCTTGTCTGTACTATCCCATTTTATACATCATTTTGATTGATGTCATTATTTTTAATTTTTTTTAGAAGTGAAGAATTAAGGATTCAGAAAGGACTGGTAAGTCATTTCTTTCACACTGCCACGTGTTGAATAGACACAAACAAAACGAGTTGTATCCAGATGATCTAATGATGTGTATGCTGTGCCGCAGGAGCTTTATGAAAAGAGTCTTGTGCGTGTGGAGGATAACAGTTTGCCGCCAGAACTACTGGAAATTAAAACATTCCTCACTGTGCCTCAGGTGAACTTTCATAAAAAACTTTTTTTTTTTATGTGCAACAGTGATCCCAGTAATTTTTTTAAAAACTTTTTTATAGAACTTAACCAAGGTCATGACCATTTGCCCAAGACGTGATTTGGTGAGTGGATCATTTCGCAATCCGATCATTTAACTACATTATTAACTACACTAGCAGTTGTAGCGAGAGGAGAGCCAATATAAGAGCTGTAACGAATATTGGGAAAGATAGTCATTGGAAATTTGAGTAAATTTGTGGTTGCAGAAGTGTGCACACCCGCTTGTAATTGGGGATGTGACTGTGCTCAGAATTAACCACAATCAAACTAGTATGATAGAGCAGTCAGCACATAGCCGCCACCAGCTGAAGTGTTCCAGATGCCCCCCCCCCCTCCATTTAGCACTTGTATTGAAAGGAATAGTCAATGTTGTGCCTCATGTGCATTAACATCAATCCCACCGCTGTTCATTCGCAGAGATGCAAAGGTTTGAAGGTGTTCCAGCTAAGCATTGAGAAGTTCAATCTTGAAGCCAAGTATGATTTTTTCAAGTAGGTTCCTCCTCCCTGCCTTCAAAGTTACGCCACGTCATGTGCATCCATGAAGTATTCAAAGTGCTTCACTTTTTCCACATTTTACGTTGCAGCCTTATTCCAAAATTGATTACATGGATTTTTTTCCTCGGAATTCACAACACCCCATAATGACAGTGTGGTTTTTTTCCCTTTACAAATGTATTAAAAAATTAGCTTTTTATTATTGATTTTTTTAAATTTTACACATACAGGCGAATCAGCTGAATTTAGGACAGATTGACTTTTTCAGGGGCGAAATGAATTGATTCCATCAAAATAACACAAAGTGGAAGCACTGTGAATGCTTTCCAGACGCACTGTACTACCTTTACACCTGGTCACTTCATTTCAGGTTCATGCTGAAAACGAGTAATCACTCCGGAGTGGAAGGCTACATCATCAAAAACATCAGAAGTCAGATCGATGTGGCCTTGCGGGTGAGGCGGCTCTTTAGACGTCGCTGGGGTGTCATCTGGTGTCCTTTCTCTCATCACGTTTGTCTTGTCTTGTATGCAGCCTGGGAACAGTAACATTTGGTTTGAGGGGTTTCGCTTGCTCCCTCTGCTGCAATTGGTCTTCACTCTCCCCGACGGCCCGGAGACCGACCTCCTCCAGTACCTGGACAGGTATGGTCCATGTACTAGTGCGCTCGTGCTCCTCACTAATGAGACTATTTATTGCACTAGTAGAACTGAAAGGGCACACTTATAGAATGACTGTTGTACTAGTAGTATTTTTCTCCCCCTAGTCTATTTTTAGGTCTAGGTCTGTTTTTGGGATTCATCGGGCTAAATAGTAATTGCAATAGTTGAACTTTTCTCACCGCGTTTTTTCACCAGAATCATGGAGGCTCTGAATTTGCTGCGTTACCTCATCATAAGAGACAAAGTGACAGAGAACAAGGTGAGTTTCATTCTAACAACATTCTGCGTGCGACTCTTCACATTAGTGCCTTACTGAGGCTTTTACACCAAGTACCATCAACGTGGCCAACACTCATGAACAGTAGCATAGGTGTTCATCAAAAATTTGATTTTATTCCTAGACCACTACGCACTGTTTGAACATTGAACTTCAACTACATTGAACAGAGAATAGAAAAAAAAATACTTATTCAATTCAAATGTATTGAACAACGCACATTTTACCTAAATAAGTGTTTAAAAAGGCAACTGCGTTGTATGAAAAAGTTAAATACAACTGAACTGTGCTGTACTTAGCCGTGAATCTTTTGCTTACAATTTTGAGAATCAATTGTATAATAAAAAAAAAAAAACATCTAAAACTTACCAGTAACTTCAATTTCGATACCAATAATAAAATACTGTATGTGCCTATTTTACATTCTCATTAATGTGTCTCGAATTGTGCATCGATCTTACAGACAGGGATCTGGACAGCGCTGTATAAAATCGAAGACTCGTTCATGAAGCCCCTACGTGTTGGGATTAACATGTCTAGAGCCCACTATGAGAGGGAGCTCAGCAACACCATGGAGAACAACAAGAAGAATGTCAAAGGTCAGTCCAACACATGTACTTATTACGAAGTTATTGTTTTTGTAATTAAACAGTACCTTCCTCTTTAGAGACATCTGTGATTTCCGTGTCCGTCGGAGACGAGACCCTGCCAAACATGACCTCAGAGTCCCAGATTCAGGTGAGTGGCGGTTATATTTTTGGTTGCATTGTACTCGGAAGAGCATTGTAATGATGATTATGATTTTAATTCATGTTCCCCACCAGGCCCTCCATTCAGCCCTGCACACCTTCGACATGATGGAGAGCGTACTGGTACGAATAGAGGAGCTCACGGAGGTGAAGAGCTCCAGCTAAACTTCAGCATCGCTTTCACTTGGTTCATTTCACTTATTGGAAATGAAACATTTCTGTATAATGCAGTGATCTTAGTACCGTAACAGATGTTTTCTATAATTAAATTATGGACATTTGGAACAATTTTGAAAGCATTAGTTTGTAAATGTGTCGCATCGCTGTGCACACAGGACAATAAATACCAGCCATACTGTTTTTTTTTCTCTTTCATTTTATTAGAGAAGTCCATTAAGACAGGCGGGTTGGTTTTCTCTTTGCAAATAAATTATCTGAACTATTCCCTTAAAATAAGATATGATGCAGAGTGGAATACACTGACCAGATATTTCTTCAGGCAGGGGTGGGAAAACCTTTAGGGACAAGGGCAATGTCTGATTTTTAATATGAACAGATTCAGTTAACCTTTTATTCCAATCGATAAATGGGCATTTCAACTATCAATTTTAGGGGCAAAAAAAAGCTTAATTAATGCAACAAACATTACAAGACTCTCGATAATGTACGTTTCAGTGAGCTGGATTGAAGAATGGGACCCCATTTTGCCCACCCTTTTCTTAAATTATTCCATTGGCCTTAATTAAGGGCTGAATCAGAAATTTAAACTTCACAAATAAAACTCAGTTTTAATTGACGAGCTTCACCTTACTCTTCTCCACCATAGCTGCCATCGAAATTCAAAATGTCCACTTCTACGCCTTTCTGTAACTCTTCCAGTCACTGTTGCAACCTGCCGATGACACTGTAAACTCAGTAGCCACTTTCCCCTGAGAACATGTTCTACATTTTTCAGTGTCAGAGGATGTCATCAACAGACACCGGAAGAGTCACAGAAAGGCATTCAACGTTAGAGATGGTCTAATGAAGTTTAGCTGATCATCCTGAAATGTCACCCCAAAGTCCAATATCCCAAACTTTTTGTGAATAGTGTGTATGAACAAAAACGACAGTGGATTTACAAGTGTTTAAAGAACGGGTGCTCCAGGGCCTGTGCTGCTGTAAATCTGCTAGTTGGGTTGAGATCCAGTAAGTGGTCTAGTAGGTCGTAGGCCTCGTCGGGAACCGCGTCCCAACCCCCTTCATCGTGGACCGGGCAGTCCTGCCGAGAGAAGGCCTTCGGGGTTGTGTCCCGGCTTTTCGGACACAACGGAGGAGTCTCACAAGCTTGGTTTTGATCTTGTTCATCCGCAGCTTTACGATCAAGTTTGGATTTACTGATCGGCTTGACTTCTTCATCTGGCCTCTGTCCTCTGAGCGTCTCGCAGAGGATCCTGAGGTCCAGCCGGGGTAGCTCCCGACTGCACAGCACCGTCTTGCCTGGACAGCGTCGGCGATGATTATGACGGAGTGGTGGCTCAAGCCACGATTGCATTTTTACGATCATGTTGATACGCACCGAACGCCTTGGCTGCTCGTACGGTCTCTCTGGAGCCTCGTATCGTCATGATCTGAGTGAGAGCCACCATGTCATCGCTGGCTTTGAAGAACGGGTAGCGTCCACTGAGCAGGGAGAGGAAGATGACTCCGGCCGACCACACGTCAATGGCTGCGTGCAGGACCAAACATATTTGTTTAAAACATACTTGAACCGACTGGTAACATACAGTGAGTGAAATCATCATTTGACCCACTACTGAATTCTAAATTTGCTTGGTGTGTGCGCCTTGGCCTCCCGTGCCGGTGCAATACACACATAAACAGACAGTACATGGCAAACAGAAAACTTTTTAAATTTTTATGTAGGGGTACACATGGTAGAATTGGCATTAGGATTATTGCAAGTTCTAATTTGTAAGGGGTTCCTGAACCCAAAAAGTTGAATGATTCTAATTGACAGAATAACAATCAGCAATGCGTCTCTTGTGCGTGTTCTGAAATGGCCTAATATGCCACAAGATGGTGACAAAGCCCTGTCTAATGAAAAGTAGAGAATTGGTGTCGGGAGCATGTTGAAGTGAGTGCTTTGGATGTCGGGGAGGAGCTACATGTGTACTTTGGGTGCATTATTTTCAAGTGAAATCATTTAAGGTACTAGTAAACCATTTATTTTTAAGGGGAATGTAAGATGAGTTTGAAATTTGGATCATAGTTTGTAGTATATTTACGCTTGAAACTTAACATAAGAAATTATTAACATTTTTATGGGACTATATTCAGCAAGGCTTGGTTCCTATGACTCCATTTCTAATTTTTGTCCAAGACACCCACCTGTCCCTTGGTTTGGGCACTTGGTGAGGACCTCCGGTGCTCGGAAACCTGGCGTTCCCGCCCTGGGAGCCACCTGCTGCTTCCTTTGAAGATACAAGAGGAACAAGTCATTTTCAGTATTAAAAAATGAAAAGCACCCTAAACATCAAACGTGAATTCCTTTACCTGGACAGACAGACATTGCAGACACGATCTGTTTGGAAGCAGTTGCAAGTGAGCGGCTGATGAACACTTCTCTGAGCTTTCTGAGACCTGACCGTCGCTTGCCCCCCTTGGGCTGAAGGGAACCTGGAACTCAAGAGCTCCCCTCTTTTCATGGGTTTTACCAGCTGAACAAAAGAGGAAAAGGTTAATAAATGTATGATTGTAGTTATAGTTTACAACAGTGTGGAATTAACCAAAAGACATCCTTATTTTTCTTAAGGCGAAAGTCAACCCAAACATATTTTTTCTCAGACTCAGAAAAAAAGGTCAGCCGTTATTGGTCGTTGTGAGCAGTTGCGATGTCATTTTCAGTCGACAGAAGACAAAATGGCCGCCCCCAGAGATGGCTAAGAACTAGTGCAACGCCGCTGAAAACGGATGGATGCTGAAAAGTGACTTGGCAACAGGCTTACTTGTGTCTTAGTTTCTTGTTTGGCAGTGGTGGTTGAATCGCAGCTGTTCAGATTCTTCTCGCTAAACACGGACCTTGGCACTTTGCGTAAACCCACCAAATCCTGCCGACAACAAACACTGATGAGTTCAGATAAGAATAAAAAAACATTAGTTCAGAAAAACAAGATAGGAAATAATCACAGGGGCTGTGTTTGAAATCACTCATTCCCTAGTCACTGTAGGTCAGTGATTTATTTATTTTTTTTAATATGGATTAGCTCCCTAGGCAATCAGAACATGGTCATTTTTATTATGTTAATAAAAAGACAGTTGTATGCATCGCTGTATTCTGACGTTAGATAACTTGTTCACTTATTTTGCAAGATGCATTGTGATACAGTGAAGGCACTATATCAGGGAAAACCTATATTCGCTACACAAATCGACATCGCTACACAATGGTGAACTCACTACTGTATATACGACACTTGATAGTGGCTAGGGAGTGAACACAGCCAGCCGCCCCCAATCACCAAGAAGGAAAAGTGATCCTTTCAGTGCAGACCTTTGTGTGCTTTGTGCGAGAGGTAGAGGGCCCCGCTGTGGTAGTGACAGGGCGTGTTTTTTTAATCAGCGCTTTCCGAGCGGCTGAGGAGTTGGTGGTAGTGAAGGAGGAAGAAGGTGGGTGAGCTGTGGATGGCGGCGGGGGAAGTGAGGTGGGGGCCGTGTTGGTAGTGGGGGGTCTAGGCGGCGCTTTGTCTCGTCTCTCTTTAGAGCCTCCGGCTTTGGGCGGTGACAACTTTTGTCTGAGCACCTTGAGCAGCTCAATCTGAGTGTCGGCAGTTCCCTGAGCCAGGCCGAAGTCCACCAGGGCAAACCTGCGTACACACATTGTATGTATGTATTTAAAATGATGCCTTGAGATGGTTTAATTCATTCAGTAGCCAAAACACTTGAATCTCAAATCAACTTTCCCCGTTGAAATGACTAGAAATGCCATTAGTCTGTTTGACCCTACCCGACATTTTTGTCGTGTTTTTCTCATAAAAAAAAAAAAATAAATAAAATAAAAAAAAAAAGAATTTTTTTTTTGTCGCAATTCAATCGCCATCTTCTGGTGTGTGAGCTTTGCCCACCTGGGGCAGGATAAAATGTATAAAACAAGAAGCAGCATTTGAAATCTAATCTGAACAAGGAAAAAAAACCACAAAGATTAAGATGTTGCATGCTGGGTTGTGGTAAACAACAAATACACCTCAGTGTAATTAAAAATGTTTTGATATTGTAGTCGAGTGAAAGTGAACGAGTTTTGCGTTGTTACTACTCACGTCTTGGCCTTCCTGTTGTACAGGAAGTTGTTTGGTTTGATGTCTCGATGGATTATGCCAAATTGATGAATGTGCCTGAGTGCCTTCAACAGATGGTAGATGTACAGACGAACCTCTTCAAAGCTCAATAAGCCGATGATGTCCTGGTTGTAAGATTTTGATATGAATTAAGTGAAAACAAACTGCGTTTTTTTTGCTGAAAAATAAGGACATTTAAATGACCCAAAACCTTTGAATGGTTTTATGGTGTTTATAGCCTATTTCTTACCACGATTGCTCGATGTTCCATATAAGGCATGACAATCACTACATGATCCTCCTTCCTGAAGCAGTACTCCACACCCATCACATTCTCTCTGCCCCTGCAAAAATAAAGAGTGTGGGTTTCAGATTCAAGAAACAGGTACTAAAAAATAACTCAAATGAAAAATAAAATGAAAAGACAGTGAATGCAGAATCTTCCAATTTGATATAAACGAACCCAGCAACAGTGAGACATTGTAGCTCGGCGGCAATGCGAGTTGGATGGCTGGTAGGGATGAGATGTTTGAGGGCAAACACCTCTCTGCGACCATCCCCCATCCGAGCCTCACCAAGGTAGACGGAGCTGAATGTCCCTGGTGCGCAAGTTACAAACACGTGTCAACAACAGGCCCAAAAAAAATAGCACGAGTGCAGAGCAAATGGTGAATGTACAGTATATGCAACAAGAAACGTGACAGAAACGATCCAACAAACAGTGCACCTTCTCCAATTTTCTCTATGACGCGAAACGTCTTGGCAAGCTGAGGAACAGCCTTGTAGAGGGATTCAATGTCCGACTCCACATCCCCTGGACGAAAACACCAAACGTGTTAGCTTTCCAAGCTAAACTAATTACCGTATTACTACTATTATTACTACGAAGCCCTCCTTTAAACAAAACAAAGAAAATAATGAGAGTTCTTGTTAACTCGACAGGCATATTTTCTTTTTGAAGAATTGCAAGTATTTCAGAAATTATGAGCACGACTTTATGTTTTCAAAGGAAAATATTTTGAACAATGCGTGGATGGGTTTGCTTTGTTGTTCTTCATTCTCATAAATATCGGTCGCAACAACCCAGGGTGACATTTGAGAGCCACAGGGTTTAATCAACACACGTCAACTCACTTGAGATGTTTTTCTTGTTTCCAGACTTGACACAGCCGTCTGTTACAAACGTTTCACTGCAGACGGCCGAAGAATCCATCTAACAATCAGATAGAAAACTGAGACTCAACGTAAGACTAACATTCGGCGGTGGATTTGCGAGGTTACAACAAAACAAAAAGAAACTCACCTCATGCGTTCGACGTAAAGTGTGTCGGGATCCAGACTATATACAAATGTATATTATACACGTTCGAAAGTCCGGAGGGATTAAATTCACTTAAAAAATGATGGTGACGAATTTACGAGTTCTATACCAGTCGAACGTTTCTGAATAAACCCAAAAAGTTTCACACTTTCGACGACCAACTAGTGCATCTTCCGCCAACAAACTACCCGCTAAAACGACGTCATTCCAAAGAGATCTCGCGATAGGTATGAGATACCGTGGGACCAGCGGGACACGTCATGGCTACGATCACGCATAAAGATCAGAAATTCGGTCCGTTACATTAGAATAAATAATTATTGTTTTTTCTTACTCGTTTTAACATACAAACTATAAACATTACATTCAAACAGAACGATGAACATTAAATGTGTTTAATTAACTCTTTAAAATAATATTTGATATTGCTATTGTATTATAGGTCATTATTAGAATCTAATGATTATATTAGTGTACCTAATGAGAGGTCCAGTGAACCAGTGAGAATTCTCTTTAAAAGTAATTGAAATAAATGATAATACTGTCACAATGTCTTGTCTCATACATAACTTTAATGAAGAAATAAATGTAAGAAAAATAATGAAATGCAAACAATGCAATTCCATTGTTTTCTTCTTGAGAAACAGACACAAACTTAATTTCAGACCTTAACATTCTTAGCACCCAAACAATTTAAATATTCAATAATACAAACTTTTCTTAAGCCTGAACTGTTTCCACTGAAGGAACAAGTGAACAATGACATATAACATGCAAATTCATATCTGGGAAACATTCTACAACATCTATCAAGCGGAAAGAAGATTTTGGGCATTTTGTCATCCAGAAATTCTAAAAGATACCATCAAATATTCCAAGAAATGTTTCTTCTTCTTTGCTGTTGTTCCTGTGAATAGAAGATAGGAAAAGGCGGGCATTCAGCTAAATTAAATGACATGGAAATCATGTCAAGAAATTTGCAAGGAAAAAAAAAAAATTCAAGCTGAAGCCTTGTAATTAAATGAGCCTGTACCTGCTGCTATCAGTCGCAATAGCATCAAGTGGGAGACTCATTGACGAGAAGAAATTGAATCTTTGAGCAGGTGGGGCCACACAGCTTGAAGTTGTTCTCTCCGGTGACTTTGTTGTGATCCCTGTACTGAACATGCTTGGATTCTGTACATAAAGAAAAAAAACAGTGAATCACGTACACAATATGTTAATTTATGGTTTGTAGAATCCAGATTTCATTGAAATGCATAAAACGGTTTTGCTTGCATTTACAACTGCTCGTAAATAGATACAGTACTTCCTGACTCCTGGAGGTAGCACTCCTCAAATAAAACAATGTTAACATGAAGTGTAATGACGAAATGAAAACTAGTAAAATTAATAGAGTACAACATTAAAACTAACTACCACTGAGACTACTAAAACACACATTATGGTTCACATACATGTGATTCAATGTTTAACAAAACCTTTACCCTCTTCAGTTACCTATATGTGACACACCGTATTGTGTGTTAGCATGTCTGTATGCTAGCATACACATACCTTTGTTTGGTTCAGCTGTCTGGCTGTAAAATGAGAGGGTCCGGGATTGTTGAGTATATTTTGGGGTATTGCCCTGATGAAAAAGGGTTAAAATAAAATACCCGTAATCAAAGAATACAAATTTTTAAAAAACTCATGCAACTAGAATTTTTCCTCAACTAAAGCCTCCCCCTGAACTGACCTTTAATCAGATATGGATACTATAATTGGTGACAACATAAATACTTTGCAGCTGTAGTAAATCTTGGTTAATAGTTTAAATTAAACAAAATTTGAAGTTACAGATTTGCAGCGTATGCAAGGGATGTTTTGACCCCTACCTCAGTGCAGTGGCAGTGGGGCGACACGTTGCTTTAGCCACATAATCTGCATCTGCAAACATAATTGTCATTCTTGTGCTTTAATTAAGTTTGTAAAAAAAACACACACACACAAATAATACACACATCATGTAACACTAACTACCTGATTTGTTCCATTCAGTTGACGGAGTTTCAGCCAGTGATGTGTCACTGGCATGAAGCGATTTCTCATCATCAAAGTCGCTCCAGTCGTCCCACTCATTTCCGAGGTCAAAACTGACATTTGGCATTTGGGACAATGTGTCATTGTTGCTGCGAGTGCTCTGATTTGAAACTTGCCATGGTCTCTGTGGGACAGTAAATGCTAGATGCAGGCGGCAGTTCTTGATCGAGTTCATGTGCGCTTTGGAGCTTTAAACTCACAGCAGCATGTGATCCGGTATTCCTCCACTCGACGGAAGCTGAATATGAATTAAAACAGATGAAAGACAGGATTAACTTTGCATGACAGTTGTCCCTGTTGGCCTAAAACGTGTAGATGGCAACTTATGATCTAAAAATGAGTGTTAGGATGTATGACCTTGATCGGTACGAGGTGCAAAATTAGCTTGGATTGGATCCTCCATTGCACTGTGCATGTCGGTAAATATGACATCATCTAAAAAGGGAGTATCAGATGCAAAAAAAAAAGAAAAAAAACCTATGGTCACAGAACATGGACTACACACAAAAAGGTAGGGTAATTGGGCTTTCAGGTGAAATTTCAGGATGGACCTAAAATGAGCTTTAACCTCTACAGCGGATTTGACCTCAAATTTGACCATTTATGAAGTTTGGAATTCACATGTCCAAGTTTTCAACGTTTACGTTGTTGTGTTCTAATAATGAACTAAATGGCAAAATCCACAACAGATGTTTGATCCATAAATAAATCAATACATTTATTTTCAAGGACATCCACTTCTATGACATTCTGTGACTCTTCCAGTCTCTCTGTTTAAAATTGGCGATGACACGCGGTGACAGACTGTTTAAATATTGATTCTAATTAAACCTGGAAATATATTTGCCTGTTTGATACTTAACCCTGCAATGACGAGGATGTGAGGAATTTTAAAGTGTAAGATTGGTACCGTTGTAGAAGTCGTCCATATGATGTGGATATTGTGAAGAACCTTCTCGGGTTAGATCCATCATCACAACGGAAGCATTGTGTTGGTATCCGTCATCACTTCAAGCAAGATATACGTCACCAAGTGAAATTAAACCTTCCGGCTTTGGATTTCATAATCGTTGATTATTGCCCCGCAGGATCACCTGAACGAGGCGTGTAGTTTCTCAGGTTGGTCTGAAAACTGCTGCCCGTTGACACCCACAGAGTGCTCCATCATTTTCATCTAACAAGAAAACAAAGCCAATATTCAAGCATGACGCAAATCTTCATCTCAGAAATCATACTTTTTCTCTGTTCAGTGTCAATTATCCTCTTGTGAGCCAGCAAAAATAATCCGCTGCCATGTTTCCTGTCATCAGTGGGATTTGTGCATCATCTCACCTTGAGTCGTTTGACCGGAGTGGGTGCAAGTGTGTCACACCGACTCCTCAGATCGCTCAAATATGAAGAAAAACATCCAGCTTTGCTCGCCAGCCTCTTTCGGACCACATTTACGCCGTTTTTACCTTGGAGGCGGATGAAGGATGCTCAGTAAACAAAATATGTATTTATGACCAAATAATGTTTGTGATACCGTACTTACAACAGTCATGGCCACACTGGTTCTTATTCTTGCAGAGGTGGTTGCATTGTCTTTTATTACCTCCATCTGATCACATTGAAGACAATGAAAAGGGTTCACTTTTTTGACATTTTCACCAATCCCGATGCTTGTAGTACAAACCTTGCTCTGTAGAAGATGTTATGTTTCCCTTTCGAGATGCAGCTTTGGCAATAGAGTGTAGGTTTGCCGCTGACTGCTGCGGTGAATCTCTCTTGTACATATTGTCAGTCTCAAACTTGCGTGCTCCTGAGTAGTACACATTGAATTTGTGCTGGATGTCTAGGCCAACTGCCCAAGAGGAAAAAATAGAAAAGACAACCCGGTCTTCAGCTCACGCATACTTTTGAACATTACGTTTAAATAAAAAATAATTTTACCATATTCTGAGCTGATGAGATTAACACTGATCTCGTCTCCCTTCAAGGCCTTCGTCACTTCAATCTTCTTTGACCAGATACTGCACTTCAACAGCAACAGGTCACTGGTAAAAAAAAAAAGAAAAGATAAAGGTTATTGTGGAAACTATTATACAAGCAATATCAGCTTGTCAAACGTCCCATACGTGAATTTCTGATGGAAAACGCAATTGTTGTCAGAGTCTCCAATGAGCAGAGAAACATAATGACTGTCTGGTGCTGTTCTCTTGCTCAGCAGCAGATCTCGGTTTTTGAGGTTCACCTTCACGACAATCTCAGCGACATTGCAGCTGTACCTTGGCAGCTGCGAAATACAGTAGTGACATGAAAGAAACTTGTGAAAGATATGGCTACTAGTGTGTTTCTAAAGAAACTTGCACTGAGATTTCTAGTCATTCTAAAACTTAACAACCCGACAACACTCTTCACAGAAACTCTAACATTTACCAAAGCTTTTTACCTGCTCCAAGGTGACCTCATACTTTGGGAGGTGTAGGACAAATTCCTTGATTTGGTTTCCAAATGGTGGATGTCTGTTGAGTATCTGCACAAAGCATATCTTGTTATAAATTTACGACATATTATCAAATATGCTAACTACATTACTGTGCTAGCTCACTGCTAGCTTTGTTTTTATTATGACCCTCTTTCACTGCGGTCAATATCACTTGTAAAATTTTAATACTGTAGGAAACAGATCCAAATGCAAAGTTCTGTGAATTTGTTTTCATTTATTAATAGTTCGCCCTTGGTGGATATCTGTGATCTTATTAGTGGTCTTCTAGCTATATACAGTACAGTTGGATCATTACAGCATTGCAAACAATCAACAAATCTAAGGCTTTTGCACAGTACTTGTTTTTAGACATTAATTTTTTTGCACATGTACATTTGATCATGTATATATCAATATGCAAAATTGCATTTCATTATCTCAATAAACAGCTTGTGCTAATATTGAAAATACTGTGACAGTGACACTGAGAGGGTGTTGTGGTTTGAATTAAGTTCTTCATTATTATTAAACAAATGTTCTGAACCGCTTATTCTCATTATTATTATTAGTAGTAGTATTGTTATTATTTTTTAAATTATTAATATGATTATTATTATTAGGTAGCCACAGATGAACCACCTTGATCACCAGAACAAAATAATACAATCCACTCTTGATGATATGCCTGAATTCGTAACAACAGCATGCCAATAAATTTAGTACAATAAACACCTCTGAGTCAAAGTATGTTTAATTGCAGAAACTAGACTACGGTACAATAACGTTGTTGGTTTTTTTTACACAATGAAAAGTGCACGCTAGCGATTTGCATTCCATTGCATATTTTATTACACGAGTATCAAAATTAGCAGAGGATGGTTTCGATCCATCGACCTCTGGGTTATGGGCCCAGCACGCTTCCGCTGCGCCACTCTGCTTTACGACAACGACCGTCATTGTCATTATTGATATGCTAAATCACGCATCGGCTGACGTAACCGAAAAAAGACTAAAGTTTCTATTAGCCTCTATCCGGCTGCTGCTGAGTAAACAAGGAGCGTTAGCGCAAACCCGTAAAGGTAGCCATTGTGAATCACTCATATGATATATTTGTCTTTTTTGGCGGGGTTATTTTATTGACACCGAATGTACTCCCTGACGCACAAGGCAGGAGGCCTTTTCGGAAAGTCAAATCTTCTAGGTTGTGCCAGAACGTCCACTCCACATTCGCATATCACGTGACCACGGCACCTGTCATGACGCACATTAAGGTGTCCGACTGTGTATTGTGACTAAAAGTATCTATTTTAAACTGTATTTTATTTCCTTTGTTGTACAGACTTTAACTTCAATAAAAATATAAATATTATCATCGCTTTGGTATATGGGCTTTTTCCATGTTGTTTTATTGCTCAGAATGCATTGTGGTCTATATTAACCTGTTGAGTGAACATCGATGCTCACTACTTTTCCAAGAGCTTTGTGGGTAATTTTGAGCGCTCTATATTTATCCACACTAGACATTTGGACACCCCTCACAAAATGGCGTAACCCCTTAATGGTGTACTATATGGGGAATAGAATGCACATTAGAACACAGCCTGCTTTTTTTGGTTTGCTGGCTTTGAAAATTCTGTAAATCATGACACTTTACCAGTAGTATTGGACCTCAAAATTGCCCTCCACTAGCATAATTAAAATAACAACTGACAGCATACCATACTAATTAACCTTAGACACTTGCATGTAAAATGCACTGAAAATATTCGATCATGGCAAAGAAGCTGGAATTGTTTAAGCCTGTGTGAATTTCAGTAATCTGTCTTGTACAAAACAAGATGTGTGTTCTTTCAGGACTTTGGGGAGTGCACTTCACAGCTGAAGACTGACCAGCTCAATTTCTCTCGGGTTGGTTTGCTCTATCTTGCTGAATGTGGTGAGTCCAGCATTCACCATTGCAGTTGACAGAGTTTGGCCTGAAACACAATATTAAATGTTTCACGTGAACTGTTTGTGCAAGTGCAATACGATTTGCAGAGCTGGGCATTCCGTCTCGGGGGCGCTCTCTCCACACGATACCCGCCGAGTGTACAGGACGTTGTGTGTGACGCAGTACTCCCCGATGCTGATTGGCTGCCACGAGGCGAAGAGGGAAAAAGGTTCATTTGTTTTATCCGTGCCGAATGGATGCATGTGGGGATTTTTGGTGCTTCGTTCCGCGTCCCACCCCTCCAAACACATTATCCGTGCCGCCCGCGCTACCTACATTGACTTAAACTGAATCGCGCCGCCGGATTCAATTGAACATTCACATGTAGCAGCACCGAAACTGCTCCTGTGCGATTTCTTTCTCCACACACGCACTGACGGTATTCCAGTCGGCGCTCCGGAAGCGGAGGGGAAACCTGCGAGCCAATCAGCAACCCGAAGGGCTGACCAATGGAAGCGCTCCCTGGACAGGGCGTCTCTGACCTCTCTCACGTCCGCTGCGTTGACATAAAAACAATGACCGCTCTCAAATTAAGTAGTTACATTACAACTCTTGACTCGCTCGCTTCCCATACATACATACATACATACATACATACATACATACATACATACATACATACATACATACATACATACATACATACATACATACATACATACATACATACATACATACATACATACATACATACATACATACATACGTGTGCTGGCATGCGGTAAACCGTTAACCCAGAAGTGGGTGTCAATAAGGTAAGCGAATTTGAATACTAAATTAGTACAACATCCCTCCCGAGGCATCACGCATTTGAGGACAGACGGGGTCTGAGGCCGAAGGACGGACAGGTACCCAGATGGAGGACGGACCGGCAAAAAAGGGCCAAGTGCCCAGCTCTGGTGATTTGGTTTAGGACTCACCTATCTTGTCAAGCTGTTTCGAGACATACGCAGAGTTCTCCCAGAGTTTTGCTCTGAAACATTTGGCCAGGATCAGAGAGTTGAGCAGAATACTGAAGCCCATTTTGGAATGCTGACTCAGGTATTCAGAAAGGCCTGGTTGGAGTCAAAACACATTTGAAGTTGCAGTCTGTTTTGAAAACCTAAATACATTTGCTGTCGCCGTTTTGGCTGACGCACACTTGCTGATGCGCATCCCATTTCTGAATATTTTTGCTGTGTCCTGCGTGAGGCCAAACTCTTGAATTGAGATGGACCCAAACTGAGCTTGAATCAAGCTGCAAGGCAATAAAAAGAGACAGTCTTGGAATACAATTCAAAACAGCTATTCTATTTACCCTTTCTTGGACACAATTATGACAAAGAAGAAAAAAAAACACCCACCAGTTCACTTTCATATCATTGCTTTTGATCTTTCCTTCCATCGGAAACCTGAGAAATACATCCATTTTTTTTTAATTGATAATTTGTCTGCCCCCAGGTCATCTGCTATTTCAACACATTATTAACCAAAAGACCAGACAGCGACGATATTGAAATGATGATGCATAATTCAACAGATGATATGATTAACAATAATTGTCTAGGATGTGACCTAATTGTGGTTCTGTTCTTGTCCCGGTTTAAGGTATTCAAGGGCCTCTTTTCGGTCATTCTCAGCTGAATGTCACTGAACTCTTGGCTCTTCGACACCAGCTCAATCTGTACAAAGAGACATATCAGATTGAAACCTGGAACAACAGGAATTCCATCAAAGTCAAAATACTCGTGGATTTGGACGCGCTCACATAACCTACCAGGTCAGACAGGTTCTCTGTGCCAGATACTTTGCTGAACTGCAGCATGGTGTCAAAGGCAACACAATACCTTGCCATCAACTTTCCAGCCTCTGAAAACAAAACAAAACATTTGAGGCATCCTAAACGCACAGACCTTTGCCAAGGATTAGTAAAAACTGAGAGCCAGAACGTTTCACACAAACACAAATGCATGAAAGAAAAACAGATTTAACAACCCACCTTTTTCATAAAGACCTATTAAAGGTGCTTCGCTACCTGTAGCTTTAATGTTGATGTCCTCGTCCATAGTGATCAGATTGATAGAGGACAGAGAGTTGAGGTTCTTTAAACAGAGTTCTAAAATAGGAGAGGAGTACCAGAATTTTACATTAAAATTGGGATTAAAATTGTACTACCCTCCAAAATTACTCCAACATAACAGAATAAAAGATCAAGATTCTGTGTGAATAATCTTCAACTATCCACACAATGGATCATTTATCCATCCATCATCCATTCTCGAAGGCCCGAGTGAATCGAGCCAATGGAAAATGGGCAGTCAGTATTTCCGTAGACGGGCGCAAGTAGAAAAGGGCATCTGTGCCATTGTGGGAGTGAACGCAACCAACCTACTTCTTGACCAATGAAAGTGGCTCCACTGATTCCCTTTAAATTCAACACAGGAGAGGCGAACGGTCAAATGGGTTAAGCATAAACGGACTCACTGGAGTCCATGCAGAAGATCGAAGTGCTCAAAGTAGGTTTATAAGGAAGTGCAAGTTCGCCCGGGAAATCACAGATCACCACTGTAAAGTAGGCAGTTGGAGACTGCCTTTCAATGAGATTGTTCATGTCCGTGTGTGACACCTCCCCTGCGCCCCCCACTACCTACCCCCGCCCGCATAGCTGCGCCGAGGCCCAGGGAGTGTTTTAATAGAAATGATAAAGATGATGATAGCAATGATGCATTCAATGACTTCATTTTCTCAATGATTCAAAGGGTTTGATGCATCCAAAATATGACATCCACCACACATATCAGAGTCTGTCTGCGCCTCGATCATTGGCCCAAATTGCATTAGACCGCCTGCGCCTCCACTTACACCTGGTGTAAAATCAAATCTACTTTCAGTCACCAAATTGTGAGGTGCACTAGAGATGTCCGCCGGACAGGCCCAGCATGGTGCAGTGGGATCTGCCAAATTTCCAAACACGATAAACTAGATTAGCCCCGGCACAAAAATGATGCACCCGTTTTTACGTCGAATGCACTTGCACCGGTCTCCAAAAATAGTCCTTAGTCTTCAACTGAACTCACAATATTATTTTTGGAACGTGGGAGGATGTCTGAGTACCCGAGTGGCTTTGGAAAATTCAGTCCAAGAAAAAAAAGTAAAAGCCGTACCTTGAAGTTTTGCTTCAATTCCACATTTTCCTATAGCGGCAGAGAAACCTGGAGGGCGATTTACAGATGGCTCTGCATTGGTATTAATATTACAACAGTGAGGGCCACATTGCTTGCTATTCAACAACAACTTTCAAGCTGTCCCCTCATGGTGGGGGACGTTCTGCATAGAGCTCAGCTAACCATAGTGTTGTGGGTTCTTCAGCGCTCTGATGTAGAGGAAGGTGGAGCGTATCCAATCCAGAGCCATGTTGACATCGCTGATGGTTTGGAGAACTATCTCGGCATTCAGGTGCTCCACCAGGTGACTGTGCAAACTGTCCAAAACACATTTAGTGCTCCTTGATGTACAGAGTTTTTCCGCGTTTCACCATTTGCACCACTGCCATATCGCTGATTTCTAAATGATTGTTTTTTTAAAAACTGTATACAAGGAATGCGCGCTTTGGGCGTAGTATCACATTGTGCCGCAACATGCGAGATGCAGAACATACTTGTATGCCTGTGAATGTTGTTGTATGCTCTGTTTTTATGTGTTAAGGCTGTGCGTTAAAGTAGCAGTGGTTTGAAGGTTTATAATTACTTTTAATATCAATGCTAATGTCCATTAGTCCATCTGCGCTGTTTAACATTACAGTATGTTAGCAATAGCATTAAGCTAGCAGAATTTCGACAAAATGAAATAGTTTGGTTTAACATTTTGTTGTTCAAATACACACAGATTAAAGCTTATTTGGAGAACTGTGCGAGCAAGGGTGAGAACAGACAATAAGGAATATCAAAAATAGTTTTTGAAATGAGTTTGAATGTGTTCATATCGTGTGGCAGGGTAAAACTATTTCCTTTTTTTTTTTGCTCTCGATATATCACTAATTTTCATCTATTGTGTGTGTCTGGAATGTATCCCTGAGCTAAACTGGGCTTCACCTTAAGACAAATCAACCTTCACTCTTGAGAAAATTCAATACCTGCTCTCGATAATCTCCATCCCGTTCATGAGTTTCATATGCTTGTCTCTGGTTTGCATTTTGGTCATGATCACTGCAGTGGCAGATGTGTCAAACTAAGACAAGAACATAAAATGATTAAAAAGCGGGGTTGTAGAACAACCAAAGATCATAGTTGTATTTATTCCATTTAAAAATAGATATGGTCTAACTAGTAAGTTTGAGTAACTAATTCTGACATTACCTGTGGTCTTCCAGCCCGGCCAATCATCTGCAGCAAGTCCACTTCACTGTACTCTACACAGGAGCCTGCAACATACTGCATGGTGGACTTGATCACCACCAGGTGAGCAGGCAGGTTCACACCCATGGCCAGAGTGCGTGTGGTAACTCCAAGATGAAAACACAGACAGACAACCACACAGTAAACAAGTCCGCCAAAAAGTAATGCTACATGGAGCAGTTGTCTGAAAATTTGGCCGAAAGAAAAACAGGATCATGCGTCGCACGCAATCGGTCTTACAAAGGACGGGCAGGTCTCCTAGAGTGAAGGCCTTTTCTATCACTTTCCTGTCCGACGCATCGACTCCAGCGTGGTGGTAACCAACTCCCAGCATCACCAGATCTACACATCAAACATGACCAGTGAATTCCATTAGCACATTTTACCTGAAGGCCGCATAGTTGTATATGACCCAAAAAAAACCTCACCTTTCAATTTGGAATCCAGAATCGACTGTGCATATTTCATCAACCTGTAAGTCAAGTAGGTGACAAGATGACAAACTTCCAGAGCTTTTTATCTTGACGATGTTCCATGCAAGACTTTGTCACCTATGTCGTTGAATACACACCTTTGCTTGTGTTCAGTGGTCATAATGAAGCGCGTGTCCTTAGCCAGAACAGTCGCTGACTGCTGGGTTCCTTTTCTGGTGGAGCAAAACTATAGAAGAAGATGATCACAGGGTCACCAAGAACAATACTAATTCAACAACACGATATCACTTTATTTTTAGAGTGGACGCACCACTAATGCAGGTTTGTGGTCAGAGTAAGTCTGTATGATATTGGCCATCTTGTAATTGAGAGACAAATCAAACTTGAACTCCGTCTGGTTTGAGTTACAGGGGAATCCTAACACCACTTTCCTCAGCTTCACTGGGCGGTGGCTCTCATCCAATGCCAGATATGAAGCTGGACCCTTCTCACTGGACAGCCAGTCTGCTATCTAAACACAGGGAGATAATAAAATATCTAGTTAAAAAAAAAAAAAATCTCCACTGTAGCTACAAATGAGAACAGAATTCTGGTGTGCTTACATCGGAAATATTGGGTATGGTGGCTGACACAGCCACAAACCTCATAGAGATGCCAGTGTCTTGATTCTGGACCGTCCTGTAGGCATGGACAGCCTTCATTCTGCTAACCACCACTTCTAAAGTGGCACCGCGGGTTGCATCCTTCACTACATGAACCTGGAAGAACCAAAGATCACCTTTAAGGATTTCATGAGAGCGTTGTCTTCATTGAATGCTGGCATTCGGATACCAAAAACGAAAATTATTCGATCAATATGTCGATCAAAAAGGAAATGAAATTCACACACTGGGATTTACTATTTGAGAAACACACTGACCTCATCGATTAGAAAGAGTCTGACCAACTGCAGCAGACAGTTGTCCTTCCACTTTCTGGTCATGCTGTCCCATTTTTCCTGGGGAAAGAATAGATCATCGTATGATGTACTCGGGTAAGTCTGTGGCATCTGTTTTTTCCCCCCCTGTTGCTCTGCTGTCACACACTGGAGTGGTCAAGATGATGTGCGAGTCCTGAACTTCGAAGAAGTCGTCGATCTCGGTGTCGCCCGTCAGCTCCTTGCAGTTCAGCCCCAGGGGACCAAACTTCTTTGTCCAGTTCTCAAAGCACTGACTGCAGAGAGCTTTGATGGGGGCCACTGGCAAGCAAAAACAATCAAATATATAAAATCTCCTTTTCTTATTGAATTTGAAATAAAAGGAATTCCACTGATCTTATTACCCCAATACCGATGTTTTCTTTCACTTTCCTGAGCCAAATATCTTGCTTATTTTGTGATTTTAATTTGTTCATCGTTTTGCCTTTTAACTGTTTTAATGTTTTCATTTATCATGTGTTTATGCTGCCATGTAATCTTCATTTGCATTTTTTCATTGTATCTTGTTTTAAAGGGGTTGACTTCCCCTTCCCCAAAATTCTTTGGAATAATATGTTCTATGTGCCTTCACTAGTCCAAACATGGCATTTGGATTAATATTGCGTAATCAGAATGACATATTTTAGATAGTGGGCCTGCATAGAAAAGATTCTTGTCAAGAAAGTTTTGGGGTTGACTTCCACTTTAATCATTCTTTCTTCACCTCTGCACTGTGGATTTTCCTGATGTATGAATGGTGTTAGACAAATGCAATATTGATTACTCTGCCACAGTACACTTGATTTGTATGTCTTCATAAATAAAAATCATTACCACAGCGTCATCATTTTAACTGAATTAGGTCTCATGATGTTTGGTAATCGTCTTAAAATGTTCAAAATACACTCACACATTAGCTATGGGCTTACTTGAGATTTATTTGTGGATTTATTTCTGGCGTGGAAATGAAGTCGTTGACATTATATAATAAGAAATTATAGGAATTAAGTACGAATGCCAAGAAATGTAGTCAAAGAGCAGAAATCCCAACGATCATTATGACACTGGAAAATCCGACGTCAATTAGATGTGAAATTATGTTCCACATGACTCACAAAAGCTTATTTGAAAGAGGTGTTAGTCAAGTGATTCTTATTTTTTGTTGCAGATGACGTGTACACTTGAAATACGTTTTTCTGAAAACTCACTATATACAGCTTTGACGCCTCTCCAGGGCTCTGAGGTCTCCATCAACAGGTGAATGATGGCCAGTTCAAACAGCACAGTTTTACCAGATCCGGTAGGAGCGCATGCCACAAAGTTCTTGTCTGTGTAAAGAATCTGAGATGCCCACATAATCAAAGTCACTTCTCTCAAACTCAAAGAAGACTTTGTTTAAATATTGCTTACGTCATCCAGAGCCTTCGACTGGACGTAGTTAAAAAAGGGGAACTCGCTGAAGATGGGTCTGAACTTAGCTGCTGTTCGCATGGGTCAGGAACTGAAAACATCCAAGTATTTGTGAAAACCAAAGAGTAAAACTTAGCATTTCAAGGCCCTTTGAAGTGATTCAGAAATTTGTTTCAAAATACATTACACAAAGGTTGAAGAAGAAAGACTGAAAACTATGTAGTACTCAATTATAGAGAGAGAGTGTTTTTCACTTATTCAGGTTTCCATATTTTGGGGTTGTGGCAAAAAGAGCATCACATGACACACTTTGGTGTTCAGCATGAGTGTGCCACAAAGGGACTTTAACAATTGTGGTTTTAAATAGAAAAAAAAGGATACGGATTTCAGAGACTGGGCGCAAAATGTCAGATCCTGAAGACCCTACAATGCACACAATCCAGCCATTATAATTTCATGTCAAAATGGATAGGACATTTAAACTTACCATCAAATAAACACACTTTTACAACATGTACTGTATATATGTTTTGCGACATTTTTGTTAGGTGGTGTGCTGTGTGTGATATTTTTTTACGTATTTTTATGTGCCATGGCACAAATAAAGGTTGGGAAAGGTTGAAGACCTGATCTGCCCGCTGTTCCTTTCTACCACCTAGTGGTTAGCATGTTCACCTACAACTCGACAGTCATGGGAGGGGGGGCTCACCTCGGTTAACCTCATTGCAACCCAAACACATTGTGCTAGCTGCTGCCACGGCTGGACATTTGCATGGTCGTTATTATTCTGAGGCCATATAGTAATCAGTGGTACTGTTCTTCAGAGGTGTGTTTTTTTTTTTTCTAAGTGTGTCATCGCAGTGCAGCACCTTGGATGCGGAGCGGCTGGGGCATGCCGGGTGGAACCAAGGCTCTCATTGTGCCCTTGTCCTGCCTTTCTACATGGGCCACCTGCTGGGAGGGATTGACGCTCATTGCAGATGAGAGCAGAGGAGGGGGGAGGAAGGAGGCCGGCTGGAAGGGGGAAGGAGGAGCGGCCTGGCTAAATGTCGCCCTCGGTGGCTGAAGAGGAGGAGGCGCTGTTGCCATGGCAACCGGTCTGAGAAAAGTTGGAGGTCTGGATGCTGCGTGACTACAGAGGTCATTTGCGTTTGACGAGTCACCTCCGCGCCTCGACACGGGAACCTTGAACAAGCTGTTGGGGGGCGGGAGCACAGCAGAGCAAAAAGATGAAGACTTTCGTAGCTGCAGTCCAGTGTGAAGGTTACTTTAAAAGCAGGCGTCCAGTAACATTAGCAACCTGAAGATTGGGCTGCTTCATGAAATACACTAGTGAAAACACCGAAACACTGTGCCAGAGGTTACAGAATTTTGGTTGGAAAATGATTTTATTTATTGACTACAACTTGTTCAACTATCTGCTAGTGACGTATAGTGAGAGGAGGAACAAATAAATACTCTTCCACTATCGCCGCTACTACCACACATCAAAGTCGTTTCAGTGATACGGTGGTGCCTTGAGATACGACCTTTTTTTTTACTTGAAAGCAAAAACTTGAGATATGAGTGTTGTATGGTGGCAGCAAGCTCAATTCACTTCACCAAACATCAGTTTAGCATAGTGAACAATTCTTCAAAACAGAGGCTTCAAACTGTTTACTGCTACTCCCAGTTGAAGTTTATTATCAAACTAAAAAACATAAAATAAAGAGAATTACACTTTGTGTAAAACAACCACATAGCTTTGCCTTAGGAAAGTGTGTTTAGCTTAATACTGAAAAACAATGCAAAATGCCTTAGGCGGGCTAAAAAATTGCATAAATGTTGTGCCATTATAACTCTTATACCGGTTCCAGGTGGCCACGCCCAAGCGTTGTGACAAAAAGAATCAAACTCGCATCTGAAACTGCCACTATAGATGCTTTTTGTGACACTTTTATTGTTTGCTGTGAGATTTTTCTCATGTCAAATATGAGTCACGGCATATAATATTTTTATTTACGGTAGTAACTCCCAAGTTCTTCCATGTCTTCCAAACTTGTAAATACTGTAATCCTTCCCATATGAAATAATGTCAAGTGAATTTATTTGTTCCAGCCTCAAGGTGTCACCAACAGAAAACTTTTACAATATGGTATCGGTAACAAAATCACATTTTAATTTAAAGGGAAGTTACGGCGTGATTTTGGAGGTTCCACTGTAATAAAATTGTTAATACTGTGATAAAGTTGGGTCACTCGTATCTCAAGGCACCACCATACATGAGTAACCAAATGCTGTTTTTAAGACATTGAACCTGCAATGAACTAACTAAATGTGATATCCCTAAATAATAGACCAGTCATGAAACTGAACACGAGTGCCTGAAAGCAAAGTAATGAAAGCAAATGTACGGCGACAATGAATCTGAACTGCCACTTGCCTTCTTTGCAGAGGTGGTCCATTTCCGTCGCCCACAGATAAAAACTTCATACTGATGGTTCCTCGATCAGTATCTTGTCGACTGTCATCTTCATTTATGCTACCCTGACGGGGACCGTGACAGAGGTCGCTAAAACCTTCACCTCCCCAAAGGCCATCGAGGCTTCTGTTGCTGCGGGCGCTGTCTTGGATCTCTTCATTCTCCCTCTCAATGAGATTGTGTGCCAGTCTTTGTTGGAAACCTGTGAATTCTGAAGCTGTTAGAAGCACTGAGTCGTATAGCAGGTATTATGTGAATGCTTCTTAAAACACGTATCATCCCAATTTGTTGACATGGCAAAGAAAGAGGAAAGCTTTTCAAACCTATTAAAGCAATTTCCCAGTGAGTCACACAGTTCGGTAGAGTTAGACTTTAATTACCCAGATACGGAGCAGTTTATGGAAGTCAAGTGAAAAGGAATTCACCCTAATCCAGAACATTACATACTGTACAGGGTAGCGAGCGACTCTGCCTCTTCCTGCATAACCTGAGTGGTGGGAATCTGCGAAAGAGATGGAGGTGCTTCCAGTTGCCATGGACCGACCTCCCGGTTCAGTGGCTTTCTGTTAATTACAACCAGACAGGGGCACAAAATTAATTGAAATAAAAGGAATAATAGCGAGTTTTGAGGCTTTCTCATTGTACTCACACTTTGTGGACAATAGGTTTCTCAAAAAATAGATTGTCCAAGGACAAGGTGCAGTCATCTGAGTCCAACATCTTATTCATTCACTTTTCAACCTTTGAGCCAAGAGAGATTAACTAAAATCTGACAGTACACCACACCAAGAAAAACGTCACCAAAAACATATAAATACTGTGTACAGAAATAATGATGGTCTTGTCTCAATTTACTGACAAATGTATCGCTCAGTGATATTCGGGGCCTGTTCAGTGGAACACAAAGCTATTATTCTGTTGTAATAATAGATACAAGTGGACACACAAGTTAACTGTAGCATCTCCCATCTAGTGGATAAACATTGAATTGTTCTACTTCTCATTAAACATCACTGGCATAGATAGACAAAGATAAACAATGAAGTTGGATCATTTAGAATGATGATGGTGTGTCACTGTCAGAACAAAAAACATATTAATGTACAGGTGAAGTGACATATCAACATTATTGTTTATCTACAGTAAATATTTACATATTGCAAATATTGACTGTGTTTTACTCTGGTGGCGATATACTGCTTGAGTTGAGTTGAGTAGAAGGACCCTGTTGAATTCAATGGCCTAGGTGTAAATTCGGCAGTAAAGCTCTCCCTTTGTAGTTAAAACATTCCAAATTTTCATCCATTTCTATGCTGCAATATGTCTGAAGGGGTACATTCTGGATTTTTCACCAGACAATCGCGGATCACATCTTGACAAACAACCATTCACGCTCACATTAATACTTGTGGATAATTGTGAGTCTTCATTGGTCCTAACATGCTTGGTTTGTGAATGTGGGAGGAAATGCAAGAAAGGAGAAAAACAGCCTAAAAATTAACAGAAAAACATATTTACATATTATAGAATATGTAATGGTGTCTGAATCTGTGTGAACATAACACTTGTTACTTAAAATAGCAAGCTAGCCTTCTACCTTTTTTTTTTTTTAGCATAATACTATATGTTACTCACATATTAACAAATGTCTCTATTTTCTAAATCGAACGAAATGTTACATGTTTGTAAAAGACATTACATATAGATACATATACTTGTCAATTTATGAGACATTTTGAGGAGGGATAATTTTCAGAACAGACTGAAAATGAGCTAGCTTTGCAATACGAGTAATACGCTAACACTCGTGTATATATAGTACTGAACTTCTAGTTAGCTTTTTATTTTAAATTTACACGCATTAGGGGAAAAAACGATTTCATTTTGACGGACAATATATATCCATCAAATTATAATTTTATGATTACCTCTGTTCATAAATAGTTTCCTTCTTCGAATCTGACTGAGAGATTTTAGTAGTCGCCAATATTGCCGGTTTGACGGACTCCAAATCATGTCCAACTGCATATTTGACACCTTAATATGTTTGATGAGCAGGCAGTAGAATTTTATTAACTATCAGCAAAATTCTGGAAATTTATTAAATAACAGGATTTGGAATTATAATTAAAAGGCCTAATACGTAAATTATAATGACAAAATAAATTAATTAGTTTAAGTTCCACTAATTAAACGTGACCATATGCAGCACAGCAACAAAGACCATCCTGGGTTCATTAACGATGAGAGAACAAAGTTTATTTACGTAACCACTGGTTTTATTTGAGTTTATTAAAAAACATACACAGCAATAAAATGAGATTCGCGCCGATTAAACCAATGTATATTTATGAGCCATCAAGCTACCAAAATTTCTCCAAAGGGAAGAGGTTCATTAACTCCTTTTTATGCCTCCTATTTGGAACAAACCATTAGTATATCTCGCGGGGGTGCACGCGCCGACTCGTAGTATTGCGTGACTAAATTAAATGCGACGGTAACCCCACTCACTTTTATTTTGAGGATCATTGTACTTTTCTCACAGGTATAAACGCCAACAATGGTGAATTTGTTGATCTTTTTGCTGGGTAGACAGACGTATTCTAGGCTACCCAATTTTTTAACAAAATGATCTGTGCCACACCAGTCCACCACGGAAAATGGCGACTGTGAAGTAGATGGAAGACGAAAGTCAGAAATTATCAAATGCACGATAGTCCTGGTCTCCAATCTCCATCCACACCGTTAAGGGGTAACGTGTGCTCGTTTTTTTCCCTCCCAACATTTCCGTGTTATCCGTGTCGAATGTGACGAGTGGTGTTTTGTCATTAGCTCTAGTTTAGCCTAGGTAATGAGGTTTTTGGGGGTAGGGGGGGTATGGAGCAGCCTTGTTGGGAAATGGTCTGCAGCTCATGCCAAGCAGCATCCAACAATACAAGCGGATATTACCGCTGAATAAGATGTGTTTTCTAAGAAACAAAACAAAACAATGCGAATCAGCCAAGCTGCTCTGGAAACGTATCCCAACTACATTGTGAGCCGATATACATATATATATATAGAAAACTACTATGACGCAAGTTTCAGTTTTGCACACAATTCACAGGCGTTTAGCGAAATAAATTAATGTGGTTTATCCCTTCACAATTTTCTCTGGAACTTTTCGGCGTGTTTTGTTGTGGCTGACTCAATTGTTGTGACACATTTATTGCCCTTCAGTTCCAATACTCCTCTGGCTCCGACCTTGTGTTCTTTAGAAAAGGGTAACAATTAAATATTTAAGCCATGGTCATTTATTATAACTCGTAGGCCAGCTTGTAAAACATTGAAACAACTGATGTTGGACCAATACCTCTTGAATAACCTGATTTAATTTCTGCAGTTCCGGCCAGGGACATGAGTACTTGGTACAAAAAAAAATGTTGTACAAATAAATTATAAATGAAACGTTCACTGAAGTCAGTATTTTATATTATTTAAAAAAAAACTCAAAGGACAAGCAAAAATGGCACAAAGGCTATATTTGACACCGCAAAGTATGATATCCATTTAATCCAATATTTTTAGTCGTTCACATTACAAATACAAATGCTACTTTTAATTTGAAGGGGAATGCATCCGTGAAGTGATGCATGCGCGCAAATCACGATGTCGAGTCAAGGCTTCTTTATACTCCCGCGGGTGACGTCCGTGAGCACGTCACTGCGACAATGCCGCGCGCTGTTTGCCTTTATACTCGCGCGCAAAACACGCACGCGTTGTTTTGAAAATGTGTTGCAGTTTCACTCCAAGTCGGGGGCCGTCGCTATTTCTGATACTGACGAGGACACCGTAGGGTGGACTTTCCTCTGCCTTTGATGGCCAATTCATTCGCATTTTTACTGCCGATCAACAATCAAAAAGACCGCGCCAGCAATGGATATCGTGCCTGCTACAACAAAGGGACCGATACGATACATTTAATTGTGTAGCGAAAACGATCTGGAATGTGGCAGCGAAGGTGGTACGCGTGTGTAGGCTTCTTAACACACCCATACGTGATAAAACCCACACCGCTGCCAAACTAGTTGGACTTGAAGCGGCAACAAGCTGCGTGGTGGATCCCTCAAATTACTGAGCCAGGGAAAAGTATACGTCCTCGCAACATGTGACACAATGGACCAATCACAAGAGAGAATTCGCGCGGCATCGTATACGTACCAACAATTTCTGACGTGTGCGCGGCATTGTTTTGCAGACCTGTTGCCAACATCGGTTACATGATGCAATGTGGCAGTTGCCGCTCGCGTCGACGCGGGAGGATAAAGAATCCTTCACACGCATGCACACAAAACATGATGTCACGTGGCACGGTGTGATGGACTGTAGCTCAATTCTAGTATCCGCACTTAGCAGTCTTGTGCCCCTCAACTGTGCGTTCCCGTCGAGGCTGCGAGTGTGTAGGGTATTCCAATTCTCAGAAGTGGTCCATTGCCACGCCCCTTTTACCTCCTTGTACACTTCAGCTGAGGGATGTCAATGGCCCCTAAGCTGAAGCATATTACCCACAATTCATTGCGGATTTGAGCAAAATAGCAGGACACTGACGACATTAGACTGAATACCTGTGCTGAAAAAAATGTCTCTTCAATTGTAAACAGCAGAATTGTCAAAATAACTACCCGTGCCGCCATGCTCGATGACTCGGGGGCGTAAGTCGATGACATCACACGCACTGCATGTTTTAGATGTTGCCCTCCTCCAACAGCTGTTGAGCTGATCATTTGAATCAGGTGTGTTGGAGGAGGGAGACATTCTAAAACATGCTGGATAAGGGCCCTGGAGGAGTTTTTTTTATTTTTTTTTTAAGAAAAGAACCATGGGTTAACCATGTTGTCCTTGGGGCTAACTAGTAGAACCCTCTGGCATCATTGTTGTTTTTTAGGACAATGCACGTTAATCAACAAAGCATTAAGGTATCTTTGTAAGCGCAGTGTCTAAATGTCTTTCGTGCCCCTCCCTCCTCTGTGTGGGGTGTTTGTAACTGCTCACCCCTCCCCTCTCTGCTCAGCCGAGAAGGTGGGGGCGGGGGGAAAGCGGCTGGCCTTTCATTGACTTCAAAGAGGCACCTCAGTTAGTCATGTCTGCAAGCAGCTAATCATATTGCAGTGGGATGTGCACTGCTTAGAAGTCCCCTCAAAAAAGAAAATGGCTCGATATCAGTGACTGGAGCTGTCACTCAAATATTTTTAGAATCCATTATTCTATCAATTATTTATTAACCAATTTATTGCTTTTCAACCGGTTTATGTGGTAATTCTTTAGTGATTGAAAAGACAACAACAATTAAGCACCATCACATGAGAGGGATTGATGCTGTACTCGCTGAATTTTTTAAAAACTGATTCAGTTATTGGTTCGGTCAAGTAAAAGCAGATGTTTGTTTGCAAATGTTTGATTTTGATTCGACGCAAAAGATAATCAGTCTGCTTTCATGAAGAAGGACTACAGAAGTCAGAGCATAATTACTGCTGAGTGTCTGAAATAATAAACACTGGCTCCAAACAATTACTCGATTATTAAACAATTACTCGATTATTAAGGATGTCGATTGCTTTGATAATAGAATAGTTTTCAATCAATTTGATAATCGATTAGTTGTTCATTCTTCGATTTATTTTGGCGCCTCTATCGGTGACAGACAGTGTTAGCGGTTATTGAAACGTGACTTTTTAAAATCGTGGCGAACCGTCAAACCAGTACTTGGCACATGCCAACCGAGGAGAGCTGTGCTTATAGGCAGTTTTTTTGTCGGAAATCTGAAATGTCCATGAGATAGTATAGATTTCGTTGTGATTGAGAAAATTCTGAATGGAGTTTACCTATTTCACTCTCTTTAGGTCATGGCAGATGAAATGTCCTGTCTGGCTGGTGTTGATGGAGATGACAAAGATGCAGATCCTGACATCAATGCCCTCATCCTTCTTCAAGACTCTGTGAAAATGACAGAAGACTCGACCCCTTGCAATGATTCCTTTTACAAGCCTTCCCAAAAGCAATCCGGTGTCCTAGATGTTCTGTCAAACGCTGATATATTGTCTCCAGTGGGCTTGGGAAATGGACTTTCTTTACATGAGGCAACACAGGCCGATGAACTCGACAGCATAACCGCAGAGAAGGATGAGGAAAAAAGCATAACCCAGTTAAAAACTGTGCATGAAATTGACACTGCTGGAATTTGGGGCTTTGATATAGAAACACCTGAGAAATCATCAGTTGACTTTTGTAGTAGCAGCGACCTCAAGTGGGAACCCCGTAGAGAGGTTGTGCACTTTGTGTGGGAGAATCACAACGATTCCTCTGGCGGCGAGCCTAAAAAGGATGTACATCCTCTAAATAACCAGAGCAGAAGGAAACGGAAAATGGACATGGTTACGATGGTGGATCCCTCAGAGGACCTATGCCCCGATTTGACTCGCAAGTTATCCGAGAACTTTTACGATAAAGAAGACCATGTGGACTCCATTTCTCTTAATGTCAGACAGACAAGGACTTTCTCCGAGTTGCAGACTTCGCAGGTGGAGAATGTTCCAAATTATCCCAATGGAACCATGAAGACGAACAAGCAAGTGCGTTGCAGTGCACCTGGGAGACATTCACAAGAGGACAACCCAAGTCGTGACCATTCCTCCTTTAAGGGGACGCTCACGTTAAATTCCCACTCGGAAGAAAAAGCGTCTTATTCGTGCATGAAATGTAAGCTCGGTTTCAAGAGGCGCTCTAATTTGCAACGCCACATGAAAAGTCACGAAGACCCGCCAAATAATTTGCCAAAGACGTTCATCTGCAGAGAATGCGGAGAGTCTTTCAGTCAAAGTGTTGTACTCATCGAGCACGTGAACATGCACCACGAAAAAAGGTCAACACTACCCGACAAACTGAAAGAATGGACCGACGATGATGGCGAGGATCCCGACGCGAAGCTTTTCTGCCCCCAGTGCTCGTTCAGAACAAACTGCCCCAACGCGTTTGTTCAACATGCCAAAACCCACGCGAAAGAAAAGAAAAACTTCAAATGTGACAAATGTAACTTCAGGGCGGTGAGTTGGCACGATCTTCGGGGACACATCATCCTGCACTCTCAACACGCCGTTCGCAAGCAAACCCGGGCCAATCAATACGATATCTTCGCTTGTAACATTTGTCCTTATAAAGCTTTGAGCAAAACTATTTTTAAAAATCACCTTTGGCGTCGCCACCAGCTGGATTTGAAGGAATACGAAGTGCAGCACTTTGGCAAGGTAAGCGCGCGGCCATCCCAGGAGCATCACATTCCTCCTTACGCACCCGTAGAAGACGCAGAGTTAACGTCCAAAATCATGATCAAGGATCAGGTCTCATCGAACGGAGCTTCTCTCACAGAGTCAAATGACATTTCAGATTTATTCCAAAGTAACGACATCAAGAGAGGTTTCAAGTCCCAACTCACTGAATCCAAATTGGACAAATCCATTAACGTTCTGCTATCTCGGCAAAAACGTGTTCAGAACACTGCCGAGCGAGGGCAATCGGCTCACGATTCAACTCATGGGGATAGAGAGTCCAAACGGGGAGCTGCAACGCCACATAAGGAAGATGTGACTTTATCCCCAAATGGCCTCACAGGATCAGGCCGAGTCGCGAACGCACGCGGTTTGCCCGACCGCACCCCATATCAATCGCCCGTCAAGAAGTCGCCGTCAAAAAGAAAGATGTCAACACCGTACCGCAACACGTCCGACCAAGAGTCGCGCTTCGTCCCGCCGAAACCTTTACCAGGCCCTACCCAAGGAGACCCGGAAGACTGCGACAAAAAAGACATTCCCCACGTTAAAGAAGAGGAGCTTGACAATGGCGTCAATCAAGAAAATCATAATGTCATTTATACCTATAGCAGAAGAATGTCAATACGTGGTGCTCTGCAGGCATCAAAGAGGCTCTTTGAGAAAGTCAAGAACGAAGCGCAGGACGAAAGTGAGCCGGCAATAAAAGAAGAATGCATCGAAACCGAAGTGTTCCCAGAGGCGTTTGATTCGCACCCGATGCCGATGAGTAAGTCCTTTGTGGACGAAATGCCAAAGTTGGATTTGGACTGCAAGAACTGTCCGTACTGCCCAGCTATCTTCCAGTCGGGGGTGGGCTTGTCCAATCACGTGAGAGGACATCTTCACAGGGTCGGACTGACCTACACAGCACGCCATGTTCTGACTCCTGAGAAAGTGGCTTGTGAAGACAGGCCAAAAGTTCGACGCAAGATTTCAGAATTCCGGAAAATGAAAAAAGGTATTCATTGATTCCTTTTTTTGGTTCGATTAAATGACTGGATTCTATTGTTTTGAAGTCACTGTAAAGCCAAAATGTCTTCTGACTAGTGCCTGAAGAGGAAGGCAGCCCCCAAAAATTCTTTGCAATAATATGTCCTATGCAGCTTCACTAGTCTAAACATGGCATTCTGATTAATATTGCGTTTGTGGAATATGAGTTAAGCAGCAGAATCCAGACGTTTTTAGCCATCTCGGGGCGGCCATTTTGTCACTTCTGTGGACTGAAAATGACATCACAGTTGCTCAGGGCTCAGACAACCACCAATCATGGCTCTGCTTCAGAAAACAGGTGAGCCATGATTGGTCGTTACAAAATGGCCGCCCCCTGACATGGCTAAAAATGGTGGATTTTGCTGCTTAACTCATATTTCACAAATGCAATAATAATCAGAAAGCCATGTTTCGATTAGCGGGCCTGCATTGAACATATTCTTGTAAAGAAAATTTTGGGGTTGACTTCCGCTTTAACAACTCTGCCGAACTGTAATGATTAAAAAAAAAAAATTATGAAATGAGGCTTCAGAATCGTAAAAAAAAAAAAAAAAAAAACCTAGCTGTTCCCTCCACTCTCTCAAATGTTGTGGGCGTGTCCACTGAAGAAACCACACCCCGCTCAACTGTCACTCTGTCATTCGAAGTAGCCAATGTAATAACACGACCGCCGATCAACAGATTGACAAGTGTTGTTCAATTTTTTTTTTTTTTTTTTGTCATCAGAGAATGAGGAGCCCCTAATCCCGCATGAAGCAACCCTCATGTAGTTCCCCGCGAACAAAAGCACGTGGACCGAGCATTATGCCTCCTCCATCACTACGTTAGATGTTAACGCTCTAGCTACACAAATCAGCACTACGATGTCCTCAGCCTTTGCACATATGTTCATAGATTATCTTCAAACATGTATAATGCATTTAGAAACAAAAAAAACATTGTTGGGTCTCTAATGGTCGCTGTTTGTTGTCTTGTTGCAGTGTTGCAGTTGCCGCCCGATTCTGAGGAAACCGAGACCGATATACACTCCTGTCCGTTATGTGGGGACATGTTTGATAATAGGAAAGGACAGTCCAACCACATACGGGGCCACCTCAAAAAGATTGGGCGAGCCCATTTATCAAAGAACAAATCCCCATTAATTGTACTTAAGGAATTGATGCGCAACAAGAAGGAGTACTTGAGGGCTGTTCACATTCTAGGAAAGAGACGAAATAATTTCCATTATGGAGCTAATCATTTCATGTCATCGTCTTTTGGATTCCCCCAAGATGACTCTGACTCAAGTGTGTGCGCTGATGTTAAACCACTCATGCCTCCATGTTCGTTATTAGAAACGGACTTTGACAGAAAGCAACCGCTGACAAAGTTAGAGGAGCAAGATTCACTCATGGACACAAGCGCATTAATAGGAATTCTGAAGAAGAGAAAATGCCAGGAAGACAGCAAACCCAAGGCATCGTTGCCCATATCGAGGTACTCGGTTGCAGTTTCCTCAAACGGAGAACAAAGCTCGGGACCGAGAGTCGCGTCTTCACTGCCAATCCCAATATCAGGTAAGTAACCTTGGAAATGAAATTCCTCACTGGTTACGGTTACATGTGCGAAATGTGTTTAATCCAATCGGAGTTTGGATTAAAATTATGATCCGATGCACTGTTTTCATGGACACTACAAATATTGATCCGTTTAGGACTTGGATGTTCATGTGGCACAGTTTCGATCGTAACAAATTAATTTGACCAAATATACTGGAATTAGTCATAGAAGAAGAAGCCGTAGCGACTTCCATGTGAACAAAACATCGCTCTGTCCATTTCTACTTTAAACGTTAGCACTATTTTGCATATTTTTCCCATTTGCGCTGTGACTTGGAGTTAGTACTGTATTTTCCGGACTATAAGTAGCATTTTTTTTCATAGTTTGGCCACGGGTGCGACTTACTCTGGAGCGATTTATGTGTGAAATTATTAACACATCATATTGTATCTCTTTCTTTTTCAACGTCAGCAAACAATACTCCAAACAACCACAGGAGGGCGTACTAAGGCCGCATATAAACCTGCATTACATAGTGACTTTACAACGGGCAGAATAACCTGTAGTGTATATCATTTCACATGTTATTGTAACCCACATAAAGAAACAGAAAGATAAATCCTAAAAGTTATTAAAATGCATGAATAATTTAAACGGTTCAAATCTAGCATTTTGATAAATAAGTAATTAAAATAGTATGATAAAGACAATTTGACTGTCTATCAATATATATCCATACAAAATAGTGTACTGTTTCTTTAAGACACTGGCTGGGGTCTTGCATCAGCCACACGTACGGAGCTGAGAGCGGGGAAGAGAACAAAGAGATAATTACGACCGAATACATAAATACTTTTGGAGACTTGGAAACCTTCTACACGGTCGGGGATGAATAAAAGACTTATTTAATCGATCTACAACCGTTTTGGTGAGTTTAGTTATCTTACCGTAACTTTCTTGTATGCTACATGTGTGAATGTGAATGTGTGAATGTTACCATCGTAGCTCTGTGGAAACACAATCAATTTCCTCCAAAAATGCGACTTATACTCCAGTGCGTATATGGTTTTTTTTCCCCCTTTATTATGCATTTTATGGCTGGTGCGACTTCTACTCCGGAGTGATTTATAGTCCGGAAAATACGGTACTTCTGATGGAGCTGCAAATTAGGACTGAACGATGATTTGCGTTTGCAAAATAATCGCGATTTGACAAAGTGTCATTTTGTAATCGCGAAAGCTTCTTTAAATTTTGATTACTGTATTGATAGCAGAGGGGAGAGGAAGATTCACAGAATGCTAAACTAACGCTGCCGCGCTCGCGTTGTTCCGCACTAGCTTTCAGCTCTCTAACATGCTCGTTACGCGTGTCGTCTTTTTTGTGATGTTATGGCTGTCGTCGTATGTCGGAGCCAGGGTAATTATAGTTTCGGATTTTTCATTTTAGTTTAGTTTTTATTTTTCGTTTTGACTTTTTATTTTTTAGTTACTTTTAATTCATTTTTAGAATAGATTTGTGAGATTTTATTTTTGTTATATGATTTGTCAGGTGTGACTTTTTTAAAGGTAACAAGTATTGCTGATTAAAAAAAGGTATAAAAAAATGATTAACTTGCTAACAACAACGGAAGAATGAAACACACAACATACTGTAAATGCTGTTAAACTTTGTGGTTATAAAGTTTTGTAATGCCAGCTTTTTGTGACGTTAAAAAAATGACACCATGATAAATCATTTCAACATTATTAACGTGACCTATAATCTGTACAACTCAATTGGAAAAAAAAAAGGAAAACGTTTCGAGAGAGGGAGTAAAAATAAACAGATGAATGAGTTTGCACAAATATGCATGCAATCTTATAACTGTTTATAATGAGTACCAGTCCCAGCAAAAGAAAAACAGCCCCAAAGCATGATACTGCCACCACCATGCTTCAGGTGTGGTGTTCTTTGGTGAGGAACAGTGTTGTTTGTGCCCAACTCACAAAACTTGACAAAATATAGCCCAAAAGTTCTACCATGGATTCATTAGACCATAACACATTTCCCATGTGTTAGGGAAATGTTATTGTGCATTCATGGAGGAATTTTGGGGGGGAAATTATTTATCTTGGTCTCATCTTTTTAATCATAAAAACATGGCGATTGCACGGGAGTGTGCAGACTTGTTACATCACTATACATAGTCAACAAATTGAAGTCCTTGCGTATTAAAACTAGTGTGCCTGTGTGAGAGAGAGATGACTACTTCAGTCAAGCAACAATTTGTTGTTGCTCTTAAATTAAGGAAGACGCGCTGCTCCAGAGATGTTGTTCTGTTTTCTCAGCCCAGATGACAACAGTCGACACGCAGAGAAGATGAAAACAAAAGCTCTCCACCCCTTTTTTTTTTTTTTTTGCCTCAAGTGCAATAAAATAACTTGAGTTACGAATGTGCTTCACACACTGCACTCTTCAGTGAAGTAAAAAATGAGAAATTATAGTGGAACGTCTTGGTGGAATTTCCTCGTGGAACTTAAAAGAAAAAAAACAACACTGCGGACATCAAAACAATGCATTCCCATCGCTTTGCTAATGTTGTAAACTACCCCCCAAAAATGGTAAATTAGCTAATAAGTGAAAACCACTTTTCGACAGTACGCCTTTTTTTTTTATTACATTGTCGTCAACAGAAATTGAAAAAAAAGTGAGCGTATTAAGGGGTAGAAAGTACAGATATGTTTTCAAAAGGGAGTAAAAGTCAGAAAAAATGGTCAAATACAGATAACCTCAACAAGTACAGCGATGAAGGATTTGGAATTTGCTACTTTCCACCCCTGCTAGTATCATGACTGATCATATTTTTTAAATAAAATTGAGCAGTTTATATTTTGCTAAAAGTGAATTGTCCTGGTTTAGCTGATTAGATGATCCATGAATGTGCCATTTACAGAGAAAGGTGAATTCAACCGTAAGGTGTGCGTCCACTGCAAAGCAACTTTCCACAGTGGCGTTAGCCTATCCAACCACCTGCGGGCATGTGCAAAACGGAAAAGAACCGCCTTGCTCGAGGGAACCGGTAAGCCATAAATTTCTGTCCAAGTTTCGAGGCATTATTTTTTTTTCCAAATAATTCTGGATTTAGTTGCGTTAAAAGGAAGATTGAAATCAATCCAAAATATTTTAGCCTCCATAGTGGAGTAGTCCTTTTTTTTTTTAAATTTCTAATACAAATGGTTTCTTTCAGAGTTTGATTGTAAAACGAGGAGGCAGCGTTTAAGGCCCAGCTCAAAGAAGAAGGTGCTTCCGTTCACGCAAACTCCAGAGGAAACATACAGACTTACATGCAGGTAAATGTATCTATTATTCCAAAGATACTTTTCTGTGTCTTCATGGGGGCCAGGTTCAAGGACCACATTCGATTTTTAAAACGGGGGGGGGCCAGGGCATTCGTAGCAACCACCACGTAGTTGCACGGCAAACAAAAGCAAGAGAGACACGCGATGCTACCCGATATTTCGTGTCTGGTCTTACCCGAGCATAATATAAATCTAAATCTATCAAATAAACATACGGTACAATTAGAATAAACTGTTCAACATGCAATACTTCACAAACATAATGCACCTTATAACCCAGTGCGCCTTATGTATGAAAATGTATTATTGCAGAGTCGTTAATTGATATTGCGCCTAATGGTCCAGGAAATACAGTAATAGAATACAAATAGTAAATTATGTAATAGAATTGTAATTTTACATACAATAGTACATTTAGAAAATAATCCATGTTAATTTAAGTAGTATTTTTGTGTTATGTAAAATAATACAATAATTTATACTCATGTTAATGTTTTATTTTCTTAAGAATTTTATTATAATGAATTAGCCAATTAAGAAAAAATAAATTCGATTTTATTTTAATTTTTCATTTTGTGCAAAGCAATTATTGATGGTGTTTTATTTTTATAATTCATTTTATCTGTAATTTTGGAGAAATTAGCCAATTAGTAATAAAATAATACACGTAAAAACTTTTTTACTTACATCTATTACGTAAAATGGTTAACTTTGAGAAAGTATGCGGTTTTATTTTATTATACACTTTTATATATAGTTTACAAATTTATAAACTAGCAAACTTGTTTTACTATTCTTTTCCGAAAGGTAGCCCATGCTCATTTTTAAAATTGTATTTATAAAGTAATTCTAATTAACTGATTAAAAAAAAGAAATGCACTTTATGTAAAATTGCTTATTTTACTTTTTTTTTTTCACCATTTTTAATTGGATAAATTCATTAAAAATGGATACAAAATTAATAAATAATTTGAATTCATCAAATATGGAGAAAAAGTAATTGTACTACCAATTGCAAAAATATTACAGGACGCTTGATCATGTAAACACTCGGAATACAAAAGAAGGTAGCTTTACTGCATGCAGCTGCTGTTTTTTTTTTTTTTTTTTTTTGTTTTTTTGTGTTTGCAGGTTCTGTGACCTGGTTTTCCAGGGTCCCTTGTCTGTCCAGGAGGACTGGGTCAAGCATTTACAGAGACACATAATGAACACCGGTGTTCCCCACACTGGACTGGCCATGGTGGAGGTCACTTCACTGCCCGCCGCCGACTTGGCATCTTTCGTCAAGACTGACCCGGAGAACTCACAGCTGACAGCCGCACATGATGCCCCCTGAAGACAACAGGCACCTTTTTGGGGGGGGCGGGGAGTTGGGGGTGTTAGATTTTCACTAGACTGTATGTGTATGTACATTTTTCACTTTTTTTAGTCAAACAAGTACTTGCCAAAAGTACACTCGTCTTTAAGAACGTCGATTACGCCTGTTATTTTTGGACATTGCCCTTTTTCTGTTTTTACATCTTCCACCATTTTGGAGTACACTTCCAACAGGACTGTTTTGTTTCATGCAGTACATGTCTTTTCAAGACAACCTTTACCTCAACCCTTTTTCAAAATTTGGGAGCACCTCTACTGTATCAATTTTTAAACTATGACAAGGTAAAAATATTTGTTTTCTACTCCATCATTAAAAATCCAGTGACACTTTTTATGGCACGTAATTTGAGTATTCCAAGAATCTTGAAATTCTAAAAAAAAGTGACCCGAACAAAACGCCTATGTATTTGAACCTTTTTTTTTTTCTTTTTTTTTTTTTTAGTATTTTGGTATTTTTGTTTCTAATTAAACAAGTTACATTTCTTATGGAAAAAAAACAAAGACCTGACGATATTTAATAATGAAACACGTTTTTTAAATAATTTAATTTTCAAATGTACTATATCACAAATACAAGGCTTAAAACATTTGTGTTCTAAATAAATAAAAAAAAATGCACAAGTAGACTTTCCTTCATTGATGGTGTTTTTTTTTTTTTGGTTGGCTCAGACAGACAAAAACTGATATGTTGATTTACCTCTACAGCTCTGGGTATGCAAAGCATTGACGTGCGTGGTTATGATGGTAGAGAGGTCTCTTATCAACTTGTGGCAAATTACAATAGCACCATGTGTAGTTCATCTTTCGAGGGCCGTTTTCATTCAAATTGGCTGAAACCCTGACAAAAAAAGAGATGACTTAAGTTGGTAAGAAAACTGCAGTGATAAAACATGAATGAGTGCACATCAATGGATTCGTCTATTGGTCTGAAAACATTGAATTTCGGCTGGAAAGCGGTTGGCGCATTTATTTTATTTCCAGCCTGAGGTCCATCTACTAGTACACTCTTTGTCCGCATTAGTAGGACAATTAAATTCTACTAATCATTTAGCACTTTGCTGGTAGTACTAGTAGCACCCTGCTGTCAACTAGTGTAGTTTTGCCCCACTAGTAACATCTAGTTGTCCTACTAGTAAGCAGAAATGTCATACAGTAGCGGAACGCAGTAGTGGAAAAATGTTCCTAGTAAAGATGAAGTCGTTCTACTAGTGCACTGGATTACCTTACTAATGAGGACAAAGAGTGTACTTATACGACACACTAGTCGTATTCCAAAATGTATCTAGATGTACCACTCGTTCACAGTGATCAACTAGGGCGCAGTTTTGCCTCACTAGTAAAATGTAGTTATCTGACTAGAGAGGACAAAGAGCATACTGGTACAAGGGCACTAAGCTAGTAGGACAATTTTGGCACACTAGTAGGGCTTCTACATGTAGTGAGGCAAAACTGCATTAGATGACTGTGTGCTAATAGTGAAGCACTAGGTGTTTTCTAGTCAATTTTTAATGATACCATTGGTACTAGTAGCATGCAGTTGTAAACTAGTGCAGAGTACTGGTATGCTAAAGATGTCCTACTACCTTAAGGTCCATATGCTAGTACACTCTTTAGTCTGACTAGTAAGACAATTCAGCATGCCAGTAGATTGACTGTGTCTTACTAGTAACATTTTTTCCACTACTGTATGACATTTTTGCATACTAGTAGAACAATACTGGCATACTGGTAGAACATGTTACTAGTGTGTGCACTAGTGGACAACTGCGTGGTATTAGGTGGGATTTTGCAGTTCCACTATAGATACTATTACCATGCAGTCAACTCTTGCACTTTAGTAATGTACTTGTCATACTAGTATGTCAAAGTGCGTACTAGAACATGACGCTGGATATCAAGGATACTCAACTGCAAACATATTGGCACAATTTAATATTCAAAAAAAATACCTTGATGAAATTTTCAAACTGAGGCTGCAACTGTTTCATGATGGTGTCTGCTTTGGCAAGTGAAGCGCGTCTTTGTTGCGTTTCAAATTCCTTCGGGAAAGCAACAAAATCGACAGCATTTTCTGAGCAAAATTTCACATTCAGCAATCAGGTCCGAAGATGAAAACGGCTCTTCGGTTAGTTACTTTGGTGTTGGAGAGGTGATCCAGGGAGGTAACGTGATTCTGCACGGCCGCCGCCGCCGTGGACACCAGCACCTGGCACGCCGCGCAGTGGAACAACGACACCTTTGTCATGTGGTCGTTCTCCTGCAGAGCTGACCACAGAAAAGACAACACCGTACTAGAATGATGTGGGAAATTATCCAATATCAATTATTAGGTCCCAAAATCATGTATATTTATTACAAATAACATGTTTGTTCATCTATCTATGACTGACGTATAGTGGCAGGCAGCACAATGAAATATATTCAACTAGGTGGCATCATTTAAAAACAATGAATTTTACAAATTATCCTATTACCTTAAAGTCTTTCTTGAGCATTATCATCTAACAAGTCAAGAATGGTAACACTTTTACTGCAATGAGTAATAACATTATTCAACATTTCGTTTACCTTTTCAACCACTTTCAAGTGTGTTTAACTCATTCACTGCCAGACCTTCTTTTACCCTAACGTTTGAAAAAAAGATATATATATATATGAATAAATTCCTGGGATTGAATGGCTGGACTGAAAAGACAAATAAATTCGTCAATGGCAGTGAATGGGTTAAAGCATGTGGGAGAGGTAAAATTTGGGGTAGCAGTACAGTATATTATGGAGATGAGATTTTTGACATTTAAAATCTATGTCCCTTGAGTGCTCAATAAAAGTTGGGGAAACACCGGTTCGAAAGTGTTGAATCCTGTCAAGTTAATTCATACCTTGAAGAGCCCTGTAATCAATGGCTCGACTGCACTTGATGCTTTTATACAGCATGACGTCCTGCAAATATATTTAAAAAGAAAGAAGAAAATGAAATACAGACATTAAAGGGTGAGAACATTGAGAGGTAACAACAACTGACTTTTATCATTTATATAGTGCATTTTTTTTAATCAAAGTGAAATCATCTGTAAACAATATATTTAAAGCGGAAGTCAATCTCCCCAAAAATCTTTACAATAATATGTTCCATGCATCCTCACTTTCATTTTTAATCAACAACAAGTGGCAAAATGGCCACCCCCTGAGATGGACAAAAACGGGTGGATTTTATTGCTAAATTTATATTCCACAAATACAATATTAATCAGAATGACGTGTTTAGACTAATAGGTCTGCATGGAAAATTTTCTTGCAAAGAAAATTCTTGGGGTTGACCTCCTCTTTAAGGGTAATGTAAAATGATTTGAACTGATAATCAAGTATTTTGGGATCAGTCTGTCGTATATTTATTCATGGTTTGATCAAGTGATGTGCTGGGATGTCAACTACTCTGAGTTTTTCACGATTCTCTGTCAAGTTTGGCAACACAAATATGTTAAGTGGGTGATTCTCAACCAGCGTGCTGTGAGAGATCTTCAGGTCTGTCGTGGAAATTACCCAATGACAATTATTTTGAAGGGAAAAAAAAAAAAATCTAATAACTTATTTTTGTTCATTTATCAATGCCAACCAACAGGCACAACAATGAAACGCTCTTCCACTAAATGACTGAAGTTACATAATGAACCTTTTTATGTATACATTTTGTGAGTCATTTTGATAAGTGGGGTGCCGCCAATTTTTTTTCCGATGCGAAAGATGTGCCTCGGCTCAACAAATGTTGACAAACGCTGCGTTAAAGTAACCCTGAGTTCAAAACCGCAACGGTGTGAACGACTCTTACCTGCAGGAAGGCAATGGTCATATCGTCACAGTTACTCTGCGCCTGGATGTACTCCATGGTGTCCCAGTGAATTTTGCTTTGCAAATGTTTCTCCAGCTCCTGCCCATTGCTCACTTCAATGTCACACAGGTCACAGTTGATGGTTATCCTTCCAAAGACAATATTGTAATATTATTTGAAAACCCACTGCGTCACGTTGGAGACAATTTAGATTAAGAAAATAAAGAGAAATAAATTAGCCTGGGAGTAATGTCGGATGTTCTACGTGTATATTTTACTGCCGTGTTTTTATGCTAACGTAGCCGCTGTATCGATTTAGTTGTTTTAAAATAATCACAATAGCGATGCTAATTACTTTAGTCCATCTATGGCATTTCCCACTGCATGCCATCTTGAAGCAGGAATCATTTTGGGTAATTTGGAGAGCTTCAATTAAATACCGCTAATAGAAAGAAATGAATGGGAACAGCACATAGTTACACAGAAGCAAAAATACTACCTGTACCGCAACAACAATAATACAGTATGTTGTGTTTTGGGAACGAGCGGAGCAGATCTAAATACCGATCCAAATGCATTTATAAAGCTGATTTAAAAATGGGAAGAGTTAACAGTCTAACATGGAGTTCATCAAATATTTCATGAGCAGTCAAAACGATTTTGGTGTGTGTAAAACAAAGCTAAGAATAGACGAGAACATCTACAAGCAAGCCACATCTTTGGCTTCATACGATGGAAAAAAACACGTCTTACTCACTGATCCATTTGTACAGATTTTCTCATTTGTCTTTTTGTCCTCGTCATCCCTGGATTGTGCTCCGGTTCTGCAGTACAAAAAAAACAAAACAACACACATTGAACAAAACAGTTGGGAAGTGTAGTCAGACTCGTCAACGCCGGTTTCACTATACCGGAGGTCGCGACCTATTTCAAGGCTCATGGGGCGTGGGAATAAGGTGGATACATTTACATTTATTCTTTTACATGTTAGCTTTTAATATATTCAAATGCAAATGTGATCATTTAAAAATAAAATATACCTTAATTATACAGAATGTTATCAAGCAAATAAAACTAAAACTAGTATTCACCTGCTTCTACGGGCTCCTCCATTTCATAGTCCCGCTGCAACGAGGGTGAAGATAATCTAACACGAGGGATCATCTGCGGAGGTGAAAAGGAAGCAGTTGGTTTACACAAACCTTGTATTATGAGCGCTTTAAAGCAGAAAACGGTGCACAAAAACACTGGCGGAGCTAGACTTTTATCAGGCGGGCGCGGGGGCGTTCAAAGGCGGTCATTTTTCCCCGTTTTTTTTTTTTTTTTTTACAAACCCCAAACATTCTTCAGAAAACACTGATAAACACCCATTATATGTTCTCTATGGAGAATGAGAAGACATTTGGAAAAAAAAATTCCAGAAAAATCGTAAAATAGACAAAAGTCAATTATCTGGCTTGGGACCTGGGGGGGGTCCACGCATATTCGCAACTCAGTGCCTCCGGGAATAATAATAATAAAAAAAAACAACAACTTAATGAATATCTTACTGGTAATAGTATGAAGATAAAGTTAGTCTAAATTATGGTGATATTGACTACCGGTAATTGACAGGGCTCGGGTTCCTATCTTTACCGTACCGGGCTTCTGTACTTAGGCCCGGTCATCTCCTCTTCTCCGTTGGTCGTCCCTCCTCCATAAGATGCAGAATATTGTCCACTAGATGAGCCGTCAGTACGCCTGTCAGGGCCCAAAGATCTTCGACTACAGTCGTATCGCAGGAGCTCCATCGATTTAATGTCCTGGCTGCAGGACCGTTGTTCAGATATCCGACAACGACCCGGACTAACAACACGGCTTTCGCTACGTCTGCTCTCTAGGCGGAAGTCATGTACATCCAAGGCTCGGCCTGACAACCACGGCGGGGTGACACGGGCGCTTCTGTCCGGAGACATACGTTGCCATTTTAGGTTGCCATCCTGCTTGGGTGGGGAATGTTGCCACTCAAGATTGTCAACCTCCTCGGGCGGGGAATCGCAGCTTATGTCCCATAAGTTGACATTGGGTAAGCCTTCCATAGGAGAGGTATCAAAGGGGTCGTACAATTCAGCCCTGAAAGCGACAAAGAGAGGAAAACTGTTAGTGTGAGCTGCAGGTCGTTTTTGTCATCCTAATAGTAATTTATTCACTTCACAAACAAACGGAAAAACAGATCGCAGTTGTCTATTTTTTATTAATACAACGGTGACTTGAGATACAGGTACGTATGTCAAGATTTTTTTGGGGGGGTGGGTGCGAGTGAAAGTTTAGTCGGACTCGCCAATGGACGGCTATTTAAAAGTAGAGGCGGGGTACTATTTTTTTCAGCGGTTCCGCTGTATTTGGTGTTTCCACGTATTCACAGTATATTGGTATAAAGACTGCGTGGAACTTACCTTTCATCACTACTTTGCCCCTGTGATTCATCTTCAGGCTTTTCTTGATCGATCGGTTTGAATGAAGACTTCCATTTATCAGGAGTTGGTTGCACTACAAGTCAAATTAAATGAGAATGTATTATCTTGATTCAGTGGACATTTATTGTGTATAGCTAACTGCAAACTCTTGATTCCACACTGCACAGTAAGCCTCAGTTTTCCCTTCATTTATGGTGACTAATATGGTATATTTTTAAGCACATACAACAGTATTTGGATATAATCTTTTAACACTACTATTAGGGTGTCATTTTGCTATGAACTTTGATGTAATATAACATATTTTATACAGATGAAATGGTGATTGTGGAAAACTGGCTCAGGGTGAATCTAAGTAAATTTGCTCTTTGAACTATGAACATTTTGTTCCAAAAAATACAGTACTTTATGCTCACAAGTAAAAGTTGAAGGACAAAAATACAAAACTTTTGAATCAGAAAATATAGTCAACTCTGTTCTTGAAAATACACAACTTTATAATTAATCGGACTCAACAAAAATATGACTGATCGAAAAATTATTTAAAAAATAATCAAAAATATACAACTTTATTCTTGTCATAATACTATATTTTATGTATAGAATATGGGATTTTTCTAAAAAACATACGACTTTATTTTTGAAAAATTAATAGATGAGAATATGATTAGATAGATACATACATAGCCAGATAGATCACTTTATCTTACAATATTAGTACCTCAACCTTGAAAATATACAACTTCTTAGCTTGAAAATACTTTTACTTTTTAGCTCGAAAATATACCACTTTTCAACATTTTAGAGGTACTTTCAGTTATGTAACATAACGTCATATTTTCCTGGTAAAATTATAATTTTATTAATTAATCTTTTGTATTTTCAGTGTGGCCACAAACTCTTCTTACTTCAACACTAATAAACACCAAAACCATATATATATTTTTTTTAATGTTTACCTGGCAGAGTCTGAGCTGCTCTTGCCCCTGTCACCATAGCAGATGATGCGCTTCTACCAGTACTCTTGGACTCGGCTTTGGCTGTCATTGGAATGTGCACCATTCTTTCTTTAAAGTCGTCAGGCATTCTGGCAAGTAGTACATTTACAAAAAAGTTACATGCCACACTAATGGGCAAAATGTACGAGCCTAAACACGGCTTGTCGTTTTATCAACGCCAAATACAACTCGTATCAAGCTAGCTGCAAAGCTTGTTGACTTTAACCACAAAACTCCACACATAAACGCAAAAACAACAACCCAAAAACACTAACGTGGTTTTATTATGTTAGTTAAACAACAAATGGACATGCCACGCGTTGAGTGATGTTTTTGCCCAAACAAACGGAGGCTAGCACGCTGCTAACTTGTAATCGAGTACAAAATTACCTGGCTGGTTGTTGTTCACTGAACCGGCTAGCTCGTTTCCGAGTCCCTGTCGCTGCTAACCGTGGAGTGTTACTAGAAACCACATTTTTGTGGGGATTCATGGTTTGCTTTTCGACAGTCGTTATACAAATGACCGACTCTGGAAGGAAGTGTCCACCCCCCAAGTTTCCCCCAAACAACCAGTAGGTGGTGCCACACAATACGTTTAAAATTCATGATAGCGTACAGCGGGGTCCTCGGGTTACGACGCAATCGCGTTTCTGCGGCGTATGGCTGAAAAGAATTTTCAAACGTGGCGCATTAATTTATGTTAGACGTAGTACGATCTCTTAAGACCTACAGCCAAATCAAGACTTTTCTTTCACAAGGGGGAAAAAGGTTTCTAGCTTTTTCCAATATTTAACCAGCAGTACAACATGGTTTCACTCAAAACAGATTTCTAACCAAAAAGTGGATAAAACGGGCTTTTTGCGAAACACGTCAAGCCGAGTAGTGACCTTGACACTGTTTTGTTTTTTGCTTTTGTGACACATCAAACACAACTGAGAGTGAGGAGGAACCTTTGATGGTAAAATACACAATTAAGAAATGAAGTGGCTTTTTTCATGACGATGAATTTAAGTTCTTAAAAAATAACCTACAACATAAATAACGACCAACTTATCTTTTCAATATTTTTTTATTGAGCCATAAAAGCTGTGACGTTTTGAGCATAGGACACTGAGGTGATACAGCAACTCTGAATACATCAAACTACAGTATTCAAAAATACACTGGGGAGAAACAAGGCAGATAACTTTGTCATCAATGTAGAATAATTAGTTAAAGTGGAAGACACATGTACATGTTTACATTTTAGTGCATGGAAAAATGTATTAAAGGAATTGCCCTTCTAGGAGAACAGCATCTGACAACATTCATGGATTTCTTTATGCAAGTGAATTGCAAACATCTATAACATGGTGGTTGTGGTAATACCTGCATCTAGTGATTTACTCAGTTCTGGAATTGCTACTTTATGACATTGATCAATAAACACCACTAATACCCTGAATCATGAAAGGATCAGAAAATATTGTTCAAGTAATGAGCACAATGTTTGTGTGTGTGTGTGTGTGTGTGTGTGTGTTGTGTCTGTGAAGGAACAAAAGTAAAACCATTTGGAGAAAATGAAATCTCACTAAACAACAAATTTTCATCCACAATTATAATTATTCCTGAGAGACTAAAATACCGGTCTACATAAACATATAAACAGGTCTGCCATGATTTGATTAATTCAAGGTCTTTTGAAGCTAATAGTATTATGGTTACAAACTATGACATTGCTTGATGCAACAAAAAATGACTGGTACGAAATCATTCTAATTAACGATGAGCTATTAAGACAAGCTATTAACGTCATAATGAAATAAAGCATTCATTGCCCAGCCCTTAAAGTGGTTCTCAAACTGGATCCGTAAGCCGTATCTTAGGTGTCCGCAAAATAATTCGTATCATTTAAAAGAAAAAACAAAACAATACCATGCCTACAAAAAAAAAAAACGAAACAGATTTACTTATGCCTACATTAGCCTTAGGCCAATTAAAAGCTCTGATGTCATGTCATTTACGTGTGACCTGTCACAAATAATTTTCCTTCGTACCACAAAAGGATTATCACAGGAGTTAAGTCCTTTTTTTATCTTTCAAAGTTGTAATTTTTTTAAAATTCAACTAATAAAATATCAATAGCCGGGTTTACATGGAGCTCTGTGGTCACCTGTTTACATGTGACGTGATCGTCTGTGTGACACGCAGAGATCGACGTATCACGTGATCATCAACCAATTTAGCACAGTATTGGAGATTGTTTAAACATCTTTATTAAAGCAGAATCTTGATAAAAACAAGTTACCAGTACAGTACTTTAAAACAAGTTCTCGCGTCGCAGACGACCTATGGTAAGACACTGCCATTTTAAAATGCTTATACCGTGCAACGAAATCACTACGCGTTTAAGACGCATCCTGGCTATTCCGATTGAACTGTTTACATGACGCTCGTTCGGATTGGCAAAAGGAATATACCACCCCTGTGAATCCGAATGACATTCCATTCGGATTCGGCATTTTTATTCCGATCGTGGTGTTTATATGGAGCATTTTCATTCAGATTGGTCATTCAGATCCTGTCTAATCTGAATACATGACTTTCCTTGTTAAACTTTGATTTTACAATCATAATGTTATGACTTCCTCTTGGAAAAATTAAACTTTATCATAAAACTGTGGCTGCGTTTGGAATTATTCACTCATTCCCTACTCCCTAATCACTATAAATAGGGCTTTTATATAGTTCACTAGGGCTGCACAACATTTTTTTCATAGCGACATTTAAAATATCGCAATAACATCCATATCGCGTATCACATGTTTTTGCAATATCGTGCAGCCCTATTTCAACATATATAAATCCCTATTACGTGTTTGTAATCATCACTCATGCCTATGGTATAATTACTTGTGATTTTTATATTGTGGACTATATAGTACACATCGGTTAATGAAAGTAAGTTTTGAAACACTAATCGGGCGCACTGTTAATTACGTCACTGTCGCTGTCACATACTAACAAAGTATCAGATTATCAGATGGGGGACCTAAGAGTGAACAAAAAAAACATTTTTTTAAAGGTATTTTACAAAAATATAAAGATATTTTTGTGCCACAACCAAATGAATGTTTCATGCCAAATATCAAGACAATAACCCACAAACAGAATTTTTTTTTTTCAGAGGCATTGTGGGATACATTGATACATTCAGAAAACAAGTAAACAAGATGGCGACAATGCACTACTTGTCATGGCAACCTGACGCTTTTTTTTCTTGAACTACAATTGTTATTCATCTAAAAGTACAAATTTGTTTTTGTAACATTCAGACTTATTTACTCCCAAAATAGGCAACTTAATTCCTGCCATTTACGGATAAAGTGAACCCCCGCATATTTGTGGTTCCGTTTTCACAATTTTGTTGGAGGGGCGGGGCAGTGTTATCCTCCAAAGCCACGTATTATTTTTAAAAAATTGCTTTAGCGTCATCTTATGCCATCTTTGGCCAAGCGACTGAGTGAAGGGGAGAATCTTTGTCTCGTCTAAAAGAAATAAAGTGCGTTGCCATCATCTTGTGTCAATAGGCAATTACAAACCATTCGGATCGGCGGCAATTAACTCTCCGATTTTTGCCATTATATCGCGGAGGTTGATTATTTTACTTGGTGTTAGGAGCTTGAATGGGGTTGGTGGAAAAAAATTCTCCCTGGACCCAAAAGGTTTGAGAAAACCCTGCTATAAGACACTGGTACTGGCCATGTTGCTATCTCGGCTGATGCTCTCCCTGACTTCCACAGGCAGAGTCATGTAGAGGTGATCCTCCACCAAGAACTCACTCCCGAGCAGCCGGCGGCAGTTGCCCAGCTGTGCGGGCAGCCTTTCCAGACTGTTGCCCTTCAGGTCCAGATGATTGAGGAGAACCAGCTCGCCCACGGCCTCCGACAGTTCCCTAAGGTCGTTGTGGCCCAAGCAAAGCGCCCTCAGCTTGGTGCACTTGAACAGATTCTTGGGCAATGTCTCCAGCTTGTTGGAAGTGATGTCCAGGTGCAGTAGGTCCAGCAGGAGACCAACATCCGGCGGTAGCACCTGGATTAAGTTGTGGGCCAAATCCAAGTATTGTAATTTAGGTAGCTTGAACAACGCCGGCGGCAGGGACTGCAGTTTATTGTATGAGAGGTGGAGCGCCTCCAGAGACTTGCCCTGGACAATGGAGGACGGGATTGCTGTGATTTTGTTGTGCCACAATTTGAGACACGTCAGCCTCTTGAGGTGCTGCAGGCTGACAATTTCCTCAATGGTTCGGATGTTGTTGGACTTCAAATCGAGCTCCTGTAGGTTGAGCAAGCTGAAAACAGCGTGAGGAATCTTCTCCAGCTCGCAGTTGTGCAATTCCAGGTCAATGAGGTTGGTCATTTTTTTCAGAGTATTGAGTCCGAATAGTTTTGTGCCATCATTGTACACCATTAATTTCACCAGGTGCTGCGACACGTCTGTGATGTTGGTGGGCAATTTTGGGAGGTTGCTCTTCAGGCACAATGTCTTTAAATGCCTCAAGTCCCGCATGGATTCCAGACCGACCATCCTGTTATTTTCTGAGCTCAGGTTCCCGAAGATGTAAAGCTGCCGCAAATTCCTCAGCAAGAATACCCATGTCGGGATCTCGGCGACATCGGTGAAACTGATGTGAAGGCTGTGAAGATGGTCGCGGAGGAACGCAAAACCGGTCTGCTCTACTTTAGCGGGGCACTCGTACAGGTGCAGTTCTGTCAGACTGGTCATCTGAGAGACATTCGCAGTGAATCTGACTTCAGGAATCTTCTCTAGCTTGAGCACCTCCAAGTCGGTGAGGTCAAAGACCACGTTTGGAAGACCAAAGAGATTCTTAAGGTGCAGTTCCTGCTGATCTTGTGCGTTACGGGTCACGCATTTCCTCGCTTTTTTGAAGTTCCACTCGTGGTTGAGGCTGATCTCCCTCAGCTTGTTCTCACTCACCTCAGACAGGAAGACACCGAAGCGCTTGGAGTATAGCTGGTCGTACTGGTCAACCATGTGTAAGAGGAATGCAAAGTCGTTTTTCACATCTGGAATGTCACTAAAGCTGCTCTCTTCTCGGACTTTCTCAAAAGAATACTCTTTCAGAGGCCCTCGAAATACCCAAAAGAGGGAGTACAGACACACCATTCCGTACATAATCATCAGAGCTATGTAACAAATAAGCACTTTGTCTAACATGAAAGCCATGTTGTGCGTACAAAAGAACTTTCCATACCCTACCAGCGCTTTGACATCAGTCTCACAGATGTGTATGAAATTAATTTTAACCAAAAAGCTCGATGTGTAGGACAGCATCGAAATAAATGTGGCCGTCTTGAAAATGGTCTGAGCGGCGTAAAACCTGTAGATGAAATCATTGTCCTCCACGTGAGCTCGGAACTTGCGCACTTTCTCAAACAGGGCTTTGGCCTGCTCCCCATCCTTTTTATCCAAGATGGGCATACTGGCCGTCGGGGCCTCGGCAATGGGATTATCTGCAGAGACCACACCTTCAAGCATAGGAGAGGTTGAGGTGGAACTCGAACCTTCCTCGTTCCCCTCTAAAGACGCATTCTGCTGTGCAAAAGAGGTGCCGCTCAACCTCTGCTTGTTCTTCTCAGACTCTTCACAGGCTGTTTCGGACACCGCCTTGGTGGTCCACGGAGATTCGAAGCAGCGGCACAGAATCGAGACAAAGTGTTCAATTTTGGAGCTGGTCTTGGGAAATTTGAACCAGAAGTTGCTGCTGACCATGAGGATAACGGTGTTGATCAGGATGAGGTAGGGGAAGAATTTGGAATACCAGGGCAAGACAAGGTGATAACACATTTGGTTGATAAACACATACTGCTGGAAATCCAAATTGGTTATGATTCCCGGTGCTTGAGGCTGATTAATGCATTTCTCTCTTCCCCTGTTATCACTTTGATAGAGTCTCTGAACATTTTCTACAGCTTTCTCTGACATGTCGTTGGTGTTCATCGCAGCAGCTACTTGCTGTGCACCGTGTGTGGGGTAGGAGTCATTTCTGGTGTTCTCCTGTGAGTCCTCCATGAAAGGAAGGCAAGCTAGCTGGTCCTTGGTGATCTGCATGGTCATGGCGAATAGGGCCAACATGAGCATGACAAGGCTCAGGTAGTCCATGAAGACATCCCACCATGGCTTCAAGATGCGGTACGTTGGATGGACGTCATTCAAGGACGCAAACTCGGTCACTGTGAACATTACTGCAACAAGAGGGAGGAGAATCAGTGAATCGCGTATTAGTATTAGAACACGTGGTTATTTAAGAAACTGTATGATTTAGTTGAGTAGGGCTGTGCACAAATCAGTGATGACTCGAATGGAGATGCGAAATGGCTGTTAAAAACGAATAGTAAGAATAAATCATAGAATAGTCTGGTGTGTACTAACATCACTTTCTCTTATTTAAATTGAATTACAGTTCTTGTATAAGCTTGCATGGGTCAAATTTGGTCCAAAATGAAGTAAACCCTACTGGTCTCAAACTCAAGGCCCCGTGGCCTGCAAAAGCAAATCAAGCATGTCAACTTCCATGATACTTGCTCAAATCTGTACCAAAATGTCAAATTGTCAGATGTAATAAATAAGTATCATTGAGCTATTGCAAGTATTTTCTTGTAACATTATTACCAGCGGTGGGCATTCTGTCTGCCCGACGGAACGGTCCGCCTATGACGGATGCCCATTTTGCTGAGGTTAGACGGGTAACTTGAAAAAAATAGACGGACTAAGCATAGACGGAAGTGGATTTTCATCTGTCTGTCTAATCATAACTCACTGACATCCATCCATTATCGATACCGCTTATCCTCACAAGGGTCGCGGGGCGTGCTGGAGCCTATCCCAGCTGTCTTCGGGCAGTAGGCGGGGGACACCCTGAATCATTTGCCAGCCAATCGCAGGGCACACTGAGACAAACATTTGCACTCACAGTCACACCTAGGGGCAATTTAGAGTGTCCAATCAACTTACCATGCATGTTTTTGGAATGTGGGAGGAAACCGGAGTACCCAGAGAAAACCCACGCAGGCACGGGGAGAACACCTGAGCTCATATCGTGCAATACCCAATATTCCCCACTACTGTAATACCGTGCAATACTCAACAGTCTAGTTTTATTTTTATCCAATGCTGTTCCTTACATTTCACTACAGCACTGTCACTATGTACTATGTACAGGCCAAAATGAGTGTTCCTCATACTTTTTATGTAGATGTATGTTGGTGTGTATATACATGAGTATATACACGTGTTACTGCTTATATTTACATAGGTTTGATCCCGAATGTTTGCCGTCAATGTTATACATTAATGGCTACATTATGCCGCCGTCCCTGTGTGACCTATATCTTTGCTGCTGTAACAATGAAAATTTCCCCACTGTGGGATCAATAAAGGCATTCTTATCTTATCTTAACATGCAAACTCCACACAGGGAGGCAGGGATCGAACCCACGACCTCTGAACTGTGAGGCGGACGTGCTAACCAGTCGACCACCGTGCCGCCCAACTAACTGACAGACACTTACAATTGAAAAATAGACGGATTGAGGGATGACGGATGGGTACCCGGGCTGCTGAGGGATGACAAGTGACAGACCGGCAAAGTTTGGTAAAATGCCCAACTCTGGTTATTACAGTAACTTGAACAATCGTTGAACAAGCTATTATTCTTGACTTCTGATTTCAAAACTTGTAACCCATCAATTTATTGTGTACTGTATATGTAATAATATGAAGAGAATATGAGGCCGTATTTTTAATAAATGCAAAGTCAATCGTTTTTTTAAGCATTCTTTAATTAATAATTGCCAGGTTAATTGATTATCCAAATACAGTACGTGTTAGTTGCAGCCCTACTTTTTTCTTTTGTAAGTCAGCCAGCATTCTAAAATGAAATTTTCATCAACCTATGAGCACCCTCTGTATTTACAATTAAGCATCACACAACACATCTTAAACAAAACTCATTGATTCTGTGACATGTGAATTGTATCCCTGCTTTAAATTGCCTGGTGAAATGCTGTTACTTGTTACTTACGGTCCAACATGAATAATCCTCCCTGTTCAGCATGCCTCTCTCTTTTTGTGAAGCCTAAAGCAGGTCACAAAGTTAAACCCGTCAGAGGGTTAAATCCACAGGTGCTTATCAAAAAGGTGCTAAAACCCTTACGTTGCCTAATTCAAGCTGCAGTTATATGGTGTGAATGTGTAACCTTTCACATTAACTTGCCCATCTGTTTTAATTCAGTTAAAGTTTAATGAATAGTACTGTAGTACCTTGATTTAGGAATTTAATTTGTTCCGCTACCTTGCTCATGACTCAATTTTACTTTTCACTCAAATCGATTTAAAATGAATTGAAATGCCATTCATCTCTTCCAGCAGCCTAAACACACCACTTTTTTATTTGCTGTTTTTAATAAAGAAAAAATGGTACTGTATTGTATAAAAAAACAATACAGGAGACTGTAAAGAAATAAACTGGTTTTATAGAGTGTAATTACCGTATATACAGTAGTATCCGTGTGTTGGATGTATACTCTTAATTGGATGTATACTCTTAAAGTGTGTGGCGTAGAGAGTCATGTCTGAAGCTGGAGCCGGTTTTGGCCGGTTATTCTGCGTGTGAGCGTAGGGATCTGAGTTGTGGCCTAGAGCAGCCCTGTGCAAGTGTTTACATTTTGTATTTATCAGAGGTGGGCGTTTTGCTATAGTTTGCCGGTCCGGCATTCGTCGTCCGTCAGCAGCCTAGTTACCCATCCGTCATCCCGTCGATTTTTCAAGACAGACCAAACTGTAATATATTGGCCAACTGTGACCGACGCTTACCCCCCTGTAGCGTCGGGCCGGCTGTCGGCACGTCATGCTGGAAAAATACGCCGCAACGACGACAGACAGTGACGCTGACCATTAAAGTACCTTCTGCCACGCGTGAGATGTAATACCCTTCCATACCATCTGCGGGGGTAGTCACTATTTCTCCTGGTTAGAAAAATCCAACCGGAAAGCTATTGGCCGGGGGCGGATTATAAAAACGTAAAAAAAGCATTCAGCCATATTCTTCGCTCACGATGAACTCCCACGCGAAGTAAACCCTCACGTTTTGACACCATATTGCGAGATACTTTGATTGTCAACCCTCGCTCTTGTACTTGTAAGATTAAGGCAGCAAAGGCGTGCTAACTGTTTATCCGCATTTGTCACTTCCCGTTGGTGCTCCGAGCGCTGATTTGTTAGCTAACAGCCAATCAGAGTGACCAAATTTCACGACTCACAACGCCCATTCAACATGCTGAAACGCCCACCAGACGCTTCCTGACGGGTTACGACGCTACGACGTTGGCCACTACACTAAACAGACGACGCAATCAGACACCACGACGCTTCACGACCTCCGACGTCGGATTGGTGTATCTAGGCCTAAATGGAGTGTATGCCTGAAAAATACCGTTTCCCAACCTCCTAACCCCACTCTTTCCAAAAACAAAAATAGAAATGTAAAACTCTCTCCGCATTCAAAGCAACTGGTACTATATTACTTCTTAGATAAGCGGTGTGGATAATGGATGGTCAGCCTGAGAAACGAAGATTCTTTGGTGCATATCGCCACCTGCTGTGCATATACAGTCAATGCAGTCTGGGTCACGTTTGCATCTCTCTTCCGTCTATGCTTAATAAGGCTTTTTTTAAACTTCCCAGTCTATCGTCAGCAAAACAGGCGGCCGTTATTGACGGACCGATCCGACGGTCGGACGGAATGCCCACCTCTGTTATTTATATACAAGTCCCATTAAATAGACGGTTTAATGTGCACTGGTGACAGTGGTTCTCCATACCAAAATGTGACAGTGTTAGTTAATTGCAACATTTCTTTTCAAATTTCACGACGGGCGGCATATCTGAAGCTCATTTGTATCTGACATTATATGGCTCAAGACACAAAAAAATCAAACTAACAAAATAAACATCAACTTAGCGATATCTTGTAACATGAAAAGCTTTGTCAAGTTGGGGCACTGGTAAATCAACTCAACTCACGCCCATTAACCGGCCACCTGGACACCAGCTCCTGCCAACACTCACTAGGTCACACCCCTTAAAGGCACACATCCAACAAACACGGAACATACATTTGCACTTTATTAAACCAGTTTATTTTTTTAGATTCTCTTTTACTGTGTTTTATGATGTTTTTATACAATTAGAACTATGTTTTTCTTTACTAAAAATTTACAAAAACTTGAATGGACTATTGGCATTATTGAGGTTTATTGTATATTTTTAAATTTTATCAGATTAATCGGCCTCAATAAAAATCTTTATCGGTCGGGGCCTACTTTTTATGACTTTTTTTGTGGTGAGTTTTTTCCTCGAATTAAATATATCCCTTGGCTCGATAAAGCTTGTGAAAACTTGCACTAGGGTTCCAACTGGGAAAAATAAATCATCTCGAAAGTCTGAATTACCTAACAGGCCGTTAAACGCAACACAGACTGCTACATCGTCCATCAACAATGAGTTTTTAGGTTAGTCTGTTTAACCATGTTAACGTTGACCAAAATCAGCCAAATAGGTACAATATCTATCTGCAACGTACAACAGTTTAATTTTATGGATACAAATCCATGCTTGTAAGCCTAACAAGTGGGTAAATTGGCTGTATAGTTATTAAAATTAACGCGCGATAGAAACAAAGTCACATACCCCATTGGTTAGTTTAGTTGTAACGGCGGTCGCGATGCTGTGCACAAGCGCGTTCAAATATGACGTCACGCCACGTTTATTAATGACCTAGACACACGCGTAATTCTGTTATTTGTTGTGACGGAGAGATGTGGGATTGATGTTTGTATATGTCGTCACATTATGAGCTTGACATGTATTTTATCACGCTTCGTGTGTGTGTGTGTGTGTGTGTGTGTGTGTGTTGGGGGGTTGATCAAGTGGAAAACCGGATCTATTTCTACACATCTATTCCAGCATTGTCTTGGAATCCAGACTTTTTTGTGACGTCATTTTTAAAAGCAGTTATTGGTACCCAGAGAGGCAAAAATATTTTTTTCTGGTAAAAACTTAACCAAAAGATGCCTCCAAATAAAACCGTACGTTTGCGTACACAAACCCATTAACTGATGACAACACTCACGTATCCGCTGCCTTGTGACATAGTACATCCATGAGTTTATTATACGAAGAGGAACAGTTTGTGTAAAGAACAGAACAGCTAGTCTTTTTTTCCCCTCTTGTGATCAGGGAAGACTTTGCCACCTTTCCGGATGAACTCAAGTCAGGTTACTTGTTGACTCTGTAATGTAATGTAGTGTGTGAAGCAAAAAAAAACCATACTTATTAACTAACAAGGAGTAATGATTACAAATACTGTATACTGTATAACATCACTTACTGTCGGTGCGGCGTTAAAGGACCCCGTTTATTCCTTCCTCAACCCGCGTTCCACATTTCGCCAATTCCGCGGTTCACACGACATTTGTCGGTAAGAGTAACGACTACATCCATCAAGTATTTGTCCCGCGCTGAGAGGAGCCCCGTAAGAAGGCTTCTGGTCCCAGACAATGTGCGCAGACAAACAAGAGAAGAGCGACGTTTCGGGCAGGTGAAGGAGAGACAAGAGAAGGCTGATCCAACATGGAACCGCTGTTGTGCTTTGCTCGCCTCTGATTGGACGATGAAAAGAAAACTACTTCCTGAAGACGCCGCTTTCCTGCTAACTTTATCTCATGGTGCATTCATATAAAAACGGGAAAAGGAATGTCGCACAGACACCGGCTAACAGTTCGATTACCAGTGGTTCTCTGTGAGTAAGTACAAAAGGTTCATGCATCATTTAATCAAAATGTTCATGTTGCATCAGCGATTACCAAAGTGTGGTACATGTCCCATCATTGGAAATATTCACTGAATTAAATGTTCAGACTGTACATAATTTTACAGTCAGCTCAGACTTTAAAACAATTAAATAAATATCTAGTATAATACAACCAGTACAGTACAATTTATATCGTCTACATGTATTTACCTTTCCAATTCCAATACATTTGCATGAAATATTTTGGAACTGTTGGTTTTTAAGCATTTATTAAGTGACAATTTATGTTTAATATTTATGTGCAATACATTTAATTGAATCCTTATTTAAAAAGGAAATCAACCCAATCATATTTTTTTCAAGAATATGTTCCCAGCAGGCCCATTAGTTGAAACACGCCATTCTGATTAATATTAATATGAATATTTGAGGAATATGAGTTAAGCAACAAAATCCACCCTTTTTTAGCCATCTCCGGAGGCGGCCATTTTGTCACTTCTGTCGACTGAAAATGACATAGCACACCCTCAGGGCTCAGATAACGACCAATCATAGCACAGCTTCAGAAAACAAGTGAGCCGCGATTGGTTGTTATCCGAGCCCTGAGAGTGTGCTATGTCAAGGGTCTGTGATGTCATTTTCAGTAGACAGAAGTGACAAAATAGGTGAGATGGCTAAAAACGAGTGGATTTTGCTGCTTTACTCATATTTCATATTAGTCATATTGCCTTGTTCCAACTTGTGGACCTGCATAGAACATATTCTTGAAAAAAATATGTTTGGGTTAACTTCGCCTTTAAGCCTAGTATTAATGTTCAAATTGTGTTATGTTACAGTAACTTTTTGCATTTTTTTAGCATTTTTGATAAACATTTTGGCCTGCTATGTGTACTGTAATTTAATGTCAGTTATGATGGTGGTACTTGGAGAGCCAAATATGTTTTGAGGTAGTACCGGTACTTTACTTGGTGTAAAAAGTTTTAGAACCACAGCCTTAAATTAATAGACTCTTGCAAGGGCGGCCTGGAAAAATCAGGGTGGGCCTGAATATTTCTCGGAATAATCCTCCTGTCCCGACGCATTGTATATTCACATAAAATGACAAACTGAATAGACTGAAGTTCAGATCTTCCCTCGACTGGGTGGGCCCATGGCTGGACACCAGGGAAAACCAAAGCCTTTGGATCTCAAATATAAGACTGCTGCTACCAAATATACATTTGCATACATTTTTCATGTCAATCTCGATAATCTTTTACGATTATGTTTTACGGCTTGTTGAATCACCAATTTCTAGATTATTTTCAGATGAAACCCTACCTATCTATGCGAGTGTTGTAGTAGAATCAGTAGCACCCATTGCTCATGCATCATTCACTGATGATGCACCCAACAGAGGAAGTGTCTCCATAGTTGCTAGCAATACAGGTTCCAACCGGTCTTGGGCTGCTGACTGCTGTTTGCCAGCACTCTGCTCTCACGATACTCATGTACAATACCTTTGATGGTGTTTTGTGTGTATGTGTGGGAGGGAAAAGAAAGCAAGCAAAAAGAGGTAAAAAAAGCAAGCATTGGAGCGTGTTATGCTCTGAGTCTGTATTACAAGCTCAAATATGGAAGTCATGCATGATGACAAATGCAGATTCATTCTACAAATAATACTACAGTAATTTGTTTTTCCTGCTTGACAAACTCCAGACGTTGTTTTGCGTGCGGTATATTAGATCTTCTCAAGGATATCAGATGAGTTCCGTGCTAAATCTGGAGTGGACCTTTGAACAATCTGCTAAGGTGCCTCAGAAATAAATGAATGATTTATTTTTACCATGGAATTACAATATAGTTTTGCCTTGAGATACGAGCGCAATTTATCCCATTACCACACTTGTAACTCACAACACTTGTTCTTCAAATCATCTTGCCCCATTGAAATGAATGAAAATGACAATACATTGCAGTGTTTGCCCCAAAAAAGCAGCAAAAAGATTTGGAATGGGTTATTAGGTAAGGAAAATTGCTCCCTATGTAGTATTGAAATGTATGAAAACACAAAATACTATAAGTAAAAGGAATCTAGTGAATTACAAGTACAGTATATACAATACACTGTGCTAAATTGGAGGCACTCAGATGGACCTAGGAACGGGCTCTGACCCAGCCAGCCATGTATTATTCATGTACGTACTGTACTGTGCTCATACCTCCGTCTCTTCGTTATGTGCATTACATTGAGTTCCAACACACTTACTATAGTGTTCAACATGCACTACTATGTTAAATACAAGTACTGTATCTGGTAAATTCATGCTAACAATTTGTTTCAACAGTCGTTCTCAAAGTGGGGTCATGAGCTGTGATGTCGTATCGTTTTTAAAAATGTGCATGATAACGCTTATAAACAAACACACTAAACCAATTACCGTACTTCTTCTTTTCTTCTTAGCTTTGGATCAATTAAAATCTCTTCTATGTTGTATCATCGCATCCAGTATTTTTTTTCTTAACAAAGGCAAATTATTACAGGACATCATTTATTTATTTATAATAAAACTTGTTTTTTTCCACCCCAGAATACAATTCTTACAGTACAAAACGAACAAATGAATGATTCTTTGTGATTTTTGGTAACATGGGCAAAGAAAGGTCTGGGGAGGATAACAAAGGATGAGTCCAGTCACAGGCTGATACAGTCAGACATAGTCTGCAGTCTGTTGCTTAATTAACAGCATTTGCAAAGCGACAACAATGCACAAGCACAGCCATGGTTGTTTTCAAACTCCTCTATGAATAATGTTGAGTTGTAGTGAGTCTACAGTTTTCCTTTACTTTTGTTTGAGTACAAGTCTAATTTGAGTTCAGAAATTCAAGTTTTACAAAAGTTTTTTTTTTAATACAAGCATAGTACTATATTCAGATTTTTTGATGATAGGGTACATTTACAAATACAGTAAATTATGTTTATTATTTCGGCATGTATAATTTTAATGAAAATAAAAAAATCAAAAAAATATTTTTAAATTTCCAAATGTAAAATATGTGCTTTGACTCCTAATGTTGGAGAAACACTAAATTGAATTTGTACGATTATCTTCATTAGGTTTATTGAGGTCATTTGCGCTCTCTGGCTTTCCGTACCAAAAAGGCCACGTGATCAAAAATCTATATATACTAGTATCGCTGCTCAGCAGTTTGTTTCTTTGACAGACTCTTTATGCTGGTAATATGGCGTCTACAAGCCGGTGAGTACGGCTCACATTCTTCGTCACAAGTAGCTCAACGACATTACTTTCATCGTTTGTGACACGCGGCTGAGATAAATTCGCCGAAGACGTAGACGACACAACCGCTCCTTTATTAACCTCGCGCCCCTCGATGAGGATGAGGTAGCATCTTGTTGGTTAGCATAGCGTGTTAGCTCACCGGTCATAATGCCCGCACGCTGTTTTCATTGGCGTTGAGTTCGTAATAAAAAGCAAACTACCGAGTCCCAAGTTGTCACTGATGTTAAATGATATGCCCCCCTCATACTATATAATGCCGGCTCGCTAGCCTTGTGGCTAGCGCAGTAGCTGCCCTTCTGTCTCACTGAGAGGCATTGCGCAGCGTCATCACATTCATTGGAACATTTTTGTGTTGTATCTAAGGAGTCTCTAACCCTCTTTTTTTTTTTTTCCAATTGTGGTTCACATTGTAGTTAAGTGTGGCAATCGCGAGGAGTCTAACGTTACTCGTAAAAAGACGGTATGCTAGATACCTTGTTTACAGTTTGTTACAGTAAACAAAACTGTCAACGTGTTATCTGTAATATTTGTATCCATATGCAGGGTTGAAAATAATCTTTCAAACACCAGTCACAGTAAAATTTGATGTATCTTTACAAGCAGCACCAACACCATAACAAGTGTAACAACGCTCATTTAATATGGGCACTATGGTAACGCTTAAACGTGCAACAGAGACCACAAAATATAAATTGCAAAAATGAGATTTCTTGGGGGATAAAACCATAAGCATGAAGCCACTTTTTATGTAACTATAAGCAGTGTCCTCCTGAAATGCGCCCACATAAGGCACCACAGAACAAATATAAAGTGTATGAAAATATCTAACTCACCATAACGCTAAATTAAAAGTCACTTGCTGCATATTGTACATATATTTTTTTTTTTTACTCATTTTGCGAGCTTGTGGGTTTAATACGCGACATATAATTAGCATCCTGACATACGTCAAGAGTCTTAGAGATGCGAGAGAATCTGGCCACTTTTCAAAATAAAATAATTTTCAGTATCAGGCATCACACGATAGGGCAACTGGCCACAGCAAAATCTTGAAAAAACAAAACAAAACATGCAGGACAAAATATTAATTGCGCTCTGTGGGCACCCGGACTTGTACAACACAGCCAGCTTCCAATACGAGCCTAACAGGAGCAGGCATAGGCTCCTTGGTGCAGCTGTTTATTTTTATTTTTTTTTAAGAATTTTGGGGGTTTAATACTTTGAATCTCTTAGGCCAGAAAAACTCTTTTACACCATCATTCTGACACTATATTTGTGACCCAACTTGAATGGAGGGGCCTTGGAAAATATGACAAAAGCTTATTTAGTCCATTCTTGTATCTTTCTCCTCATTCATTTTGCTTCCACAGTGGAGATGGATCGACCCTTCCCAGAGTTCAGTGCCCCAACCACCCCGATGCCATCCTGGTGGAGGACTACCGAGCAGGGGACATGATTTGCCCCGATTGCGGCCTTGTCGTAGGTAAGCATAGCGAAAATGAGGATCCGAATGAGGAGCTGTTGGAGTGCGACCTGATACCTATCATCAACCGCAAGCAAGAGTGGCTGCCCCCGGGAGTCGTGAAAATATTTTTGCCGTGCTTCTCAGGCGATCGCGTGATTGACGTTGGCTCCGAGTGGAGGACGTTTTCCAACGAGAAAGCCCTCAAAGATCCGTCCAGAGTGGGAGACGCCCAGAACCCGCTGCTGAATGGAGGAGATCTCACCACCATGATCAGCAAGGTCAGCGTTGGCATGAAAAATGAGCACCTCTCACCTCACAAAATACCTCTTTGCTTGTAGACGTATGAAAACTTTTTGGGGTAAAAAAAAACATTTATCTTAACATTGTGACTCGTTCCCAAAAAATTGGCAACTTTTTAATTCCTATTACAAGTGAGGGTACACATGGTAATTATGTGTAATTGGAAAAAAGTTTCCGAACCCCTACAGGACAATTTCTCTTGGGCTGTAGTAGTGCCGCACACTCAACTGCTTTGTTTCCACCCCAGGGAACAGGCGCCGCTAGTTTCGACGAGTTTGGCAACTCCAAGTACCAAAACCGCCGCACCATGAGCAGCTCGGACCGCGCCATGCTCAACGCCTTCAAAGAAATTACCACCATGGCGGATCGCATCAACCTGCCAAGGAACATTATAGTAAGTGTAACCGCTACAAGGATTTTAAGCACTCGTGTGGTTTTGTGACTGTGGTACACTTAGAGAATCGCATTGTTCTACTCTAGCGGTCCACAACGTTTTTTGTTTTTTTTTCTGTGCAACACAGAAATATTTTGAAAAACTGGCATAGGGGGAAAAAAAAAAACCCATCTCGCCATTATGTTGAATGTAGTTGTAATTAGTGGGAGCTGCAGCATTTTGTACTTTAGCGGTCTTGTCCGTGTGTTTTCCCCGCAGGACAGAACCAACAACCTATTCAAGCAAGTTTATGAACAAAAGAGCCTGAAGGGCCGAGCGAACGATGCCATCGCATCGGCCTGCCTCTACATCGCCTGCAGACAAGAAGGTGTCCCCAGAACTTTTAAAGGTCAGACCACAAGCATTCCTGTTTGCTGCCACTTGAGGATGAGGAAGTTAGGGCCACTCGAAGATTGCAGGCAGGGACGGGTCAACGTAAACGATGGAGTAGGCCATCATTTTTTGTTCTTGGCGCACAAAAAGACGTTTACAGTTCTCGCGGCTGTCCTCTTTTCAATGTGGGAATCCCTGGAATGTTTGCATGTCACAGTGGGGGTCATCCTCCCCCTACTTTGGAGGAAAACCACATGCCGTCCTCAGTCCGCATTGGAGGGGACTGAATCGGGATCCTCTTGCGGCTTGAGGAATGTTCAATCTGGAGTACTGTTTTTTTGTGTAAAAGTTGCAGCATTCAACAACAAATAGTTTTAACAATTAAAAAAAAACACAGTTTGATTATTATTTTCCAGTGCGAGGGCTCTTATGAATAAAAAATGAGCTTTCAAAGGGCAGCAAAAAAAAAAAAGCTGCCTGACGTGAAGTGCAAGAACTCAATTTGTGCATTTTTTCAGAGAAATCAAGACACTAAAAAATGTAATAATACTCAGGTACTGTACTATGTTTGTCCTGCATGTCATTCTAAATTCACAAAAAATGATTAGGCCTGTTCACGTTGTAGTATAGAGTATTATAGGACCAAGTGCAATTAATAAGCCTTTCATCTGGTAGAAAATAGTGTTATTACAACTTAAAACTATATAGTGGACCACTCGCGAATACTAAAAATCCAATCATAATTGACACCCGTTGTAATGTATCTGATTTTTAAAAAATTTTTGCAAACCCCCACAAAGTCTTCAAAAAATCCCGATGAACCTACAATATACGTTTTCCGTGAAAAAAAGGAGGTTAGCTCACCAGGGCTCCAGACTAACCTTTTTTTTTTTTTACTTACTTTAGGAGCTCAGTGGCCCCTAAACTGAAATTCTAGCGGCACAACTAGAAAATGTAGTTGATTTTTTGAATCAAATATTCACTCCATTCATTTGAATTATATTACTGAAATTTAGCAGCAACAAAAAATATTCAAGTATACTAATTAAAACCAAAAAATCCTTGGTCGCACAGGCGCGAGTAGATACAAAAATGGCTCCGTCTCAAATTTTAGGAACAAAATGCCACCATTTAAGGGCACCGCAATCACTGCCCTCCAGTATCACTTGAGTTGTCCTGTCACAGTTCCGTTTTCTCACTTGTATTCCTCCACAGAAATCTGCGCCGTGTCCCGCATCTCCAAGAAGGAGATCGGCCGCTGCTTCAAGCTGATCCTGAAGGCCCTGGAGACCAGCGTGGACCTGATCACCACAGGAGACTTCATGTCCCGCTTCTGCTCCAACCTGGGCCTACCCAAGCAGGTGCAGATGGCCGCCACCTACATCGCCATGAAGGCCGTCGAGCTGGACCTGGTGCCCGGCAGGAGCCCCATCTCCGTGGCCGCCGCCGCCATCTACATGGCCTCGCAGGCCTCCGCCGAGAAGAAAACGCAGAAAGGTGACGCTCCAGTAGTGGCCTTACACCAGCAGCTCACAAATTTATACAATTAGCACCTAATTGGATCGAATATTTATTCACCACGAAATGAGTCTCTAACGGGGTGCTGTGTTCACACTGGGCGATCAAAGGGAGAGAAGATATCATTTCAGTGTATGAACCTTGACATTTTTGTTTGGTGGTTCGCGGAGATATTTTTGCGTGTAAAATATGACCGTGCCAACACTTGTTTTCATCTGCCACTACAGAAATCGGAGACATCGCCGGTGTTGCAGACGTGACCATCCGACAGTCGTACCGGCTCATCTACCCTCGCGCCGCAGAACTTTTCCCTCTGGACTTTAAATTTGACACACCTGTTGACAAGCTGCCCCAACTGTGAAAAGGAAGGATCTCCTTCACCTCCTCCCCCAGCAGCTCTACAGTGTCTGCTACTTCCGCCATTGTTCTTTTTTTTTTTTTTTTTTTGTCTTTGGTTTCTCTTACGCCGAAGATTTCAAGCCTTCAAGGCATCCTCACAGCAGAAACATGGACACACATTCCAGTGGTTGTCAGAGAAGAACTCTGCTTACCGGATGGACATCAAGTTCAAGTGGGGAAAGTGCTTGCGATTTTAGGCTGCTTTCATACTGTATACATACTTTTTTGTAGGAAAATGATCTGCTTATATTTTGTTAGTTTGTTTGAACTGTAATTTAAAAATAAAAACTTTTCATTGGAGATGAAAGTACAGATTTGGGAAAGTCACTTTTTGCATTGTACGCTTTCCGGGAAATAATCCAACTTCACTGATTGTATCTTTGTTGAGCCATCTATGCCAACAATTTATGACAGAAAGGCAGAACAATTCAGTGCACTTCCACTAAATGGCGTAAGGTATGATTAAACCTGGCTTTCATACAACAAAATAGGGCTGCAATTGTGAAATTTTTTTTGAATCAAGTATTTTGATTATCTCATTGAATAAGCAGACACAAATTGTTTTTGCTTTATTAATACCATCTGAGGTTCAACTCATCAAATCAGCTAAATATTGATTTTGTGCATACATTTAAAAAAGGGCATTATTGCTGGTGTGCCATGAGATTTTTCGATTTTAAATCTGTTCCTTTTCTCAGTTAAGTGGGTGGTGCAACACTGATAGAAGAAAAACACGTTTGCACAGGAGTGATGAGATGTAATATACACGTTTAATTTGTGCATTCATGATGGCGACATAATGACTGCGAAAAAAAACTTTTTTTTTACACCAGGGTGAAGAGCATCAGTCGTGACTTGAATATATATTGCTGTACCATCCCTCGAGTTTGTGTCAAATTTGCTAACATGCACAAATATGGAGTAAAAAAAAAACTGTACAATCTATTTCCAATGAGAAATTATAATTATCTAAATCTATTGATAATCTTAGTGCTTTCAGCTTCATTGTGTACATTATGTATAGTGTGTGTATGTGTGTGTGTGTACACTGCCAACCCCTGTAGTTTACATGAACCATGCAAATTGACAGAAACGATCCCCCGGACATAGAGGGAAGCATTTTCTAATTGATTGGTCTTCAGGATTTCTGTACAACATACTGTATAAAACTAACTTTCATTCATGATGAGCTGTCACTTCAACACTAATTTGGTGGCGTAGCTGCGAGTCACATTAACTGAGGTAATAAGAAAAATGTCACACTGAACTCAGATAACCCAGTGTTACAAAAATAACCTACTTTGGATTGCATCTGGCCTAACGCAGGGGTTCTCAAACTTTTTTTGGGGGGGGAGTCGTGCAGTAATGTTACAATTATAAATTGATATTGTTTTATGGAAAGGTGGGTGTCATATTATGATAATATAGTTGTATTTTTTTTCTAAAACTAAAACCATAATCTTGACAAAAAAGCCTAATAGCAAAATTACTAAAGTCATTTTTAATTTACCATCACAATCTAAATTAAAAATATCGACGCACTTGCTAAAAAATGTTTTTTCTTTGTCCATGTAAATCCACAAACGTTTAATCACCGCAATTGGACGCTTGTTTGATGATTTTTTTTTCTGCATATTCCGAAAATGTTCATAAATGACTTTGGCAAGTATGCCATTAGGCCAACTATATTTCAATGTAATAAAATCCTGTAATCTTGTGAGAAAACAGTCCTTTTTTCCTGAGATAAAGTTGTGATATGCTATTAAAGTCAAAGTTTAACAAGGAAAGAAAGTCATGTTTAAATGTGAATTTCAAAAGTATTTTCATATTACGCTTTTTTTAAATTCCCGAAGACAATTTATTTCTCTAAAATATAGGACTATTATTTTCAAAAGAATATATGCTTTTGTTGATCAAAAACATACTTTATTCCTGTATTCACTTTTTTTTTTAAGAAAAAACTATTATGTCATTATCACAATTAGGTAGGGAGGAGTATAGTGTTTATTCCAGTATATTTGTATGTACTTTTTTGATGCGACAATTTATTGCAAATTATTTTGCAGACCCCCAGTTTGAGAACCACTGGCGTGAAGGCTTTTTAATAAGGTCATATGATTCTTTTTTTTTTTTTTTTTAAGTATGCGTCATAACACTGGATGAACAGCTGGTGAATTCATATGCGAGCGAGCCTGTACTAACATAACAAAAATAAAAAAATTGGACAAAAAAAAAAAAAATAGTAGTAGTCAAGATGTGTTGTTGGGCTTCAGTGATGCCTTCAGCATTTTTTTTATATTGACTGAATGCCAGTTTCGAGAGAGATCATAATTCTTGAGTACGAACACGATGCAATAAAATATCCCACTGAAGAAACTGTACATATTCAAAACAAAAAAAAGACGAATAAGTGTCAGTGAATGGTCGGGACTGCCGTCTCCAGTCTCGGAGTTCGTATGAAAAACATTCTCAGTGGTCAGACAGCATGCTCCATCCTCCTTTAGTTTCTCCAACAAGTCTGTCTTGTTAAAAAAAATTCTTCATGATTTAATTTTTTTTTTTTAAGAGGGATTCCTCAGGGAAGCGTCTTCGATCCCTCAAAACTTTTTGCACAGAAACGTTCTGAGCGTCGTGGCGTGTGGCGCTAACACCAGTCGGCGATGTAATCAAAGTCGGAGAACATGTTCTGCTCGTCCGAGTTGAGCACCCGCGGCTCCCTGGGTGGGGTCAGGATGGGCGCCTCCGAGGTGAATTCGTCGTCAAAGTTGCTGACGTCGTTTGCGCCCTGGATGGTCGGCACGAATGGGGGCTTTACTTTCTTGGACAGGAGGCCGTTCCAGTCCATGTTCTGTATGCACACATGGAGAACGGGACAGGACAGTCAGATTTTTATAGAGTGCACCTCGGTAGCTCCATAAAGTCCACCAAAAACCACTAAAACAGTGATTAGGGAGGAGGGAATGAGTGATTGGTTCCAGACGGATGGATTTTTAGCGGACTTTTTAGTGCACCCGATTCAACGGAGACATTATTGGTGCATTTGAATTGAGCTCCTCACCCTGAAGAATAAGTGTTTCTTGACTTCTTCTGCGTCCCTTTCTCCTGCTCCAAGACGACGCTCCGGGCTTCTTCTTAAAAGCTGATATAGGTAGATAATAGGATATATGAAGAAACACGTCAAAATAGGTGCAGTATATTACAGCTGAACAATTCATTGCATTTGCAACATAACAGCAAGATGATAAAATGTGATTTGCTAATTGGAAAGCCTGCGATTTGAGCAGGCAGAGATGTCAATGCAGTAGCTACTGTGAATACTGATATGTGTAACGATTTACAGTACATAATTGTATGTTTGTATCACACTTGTTTGGCAGAATTTGGTTGTTGAAAACGCTGACAAAACTGCTATCGGAGTATTTAGAAAGTTTACACCTTTAATTGTAGTCAAAACTGAGGTGCGCTGGAAAAATTCTGAAATGATTCATCTTGGTCACTGTTTTTATCCGCTGCAGCTGTACACCGATTGGTTTACCAACCTACCCGCCTCATGATGGAGATGGCTTCGGTGGAGAGGAACCTTGGGTAGCGGACTTCATCGTTGACGATGCTGTCAAACACCTCCTCCTCATCATCGCCGGGGAACGGCGACTGAAAGCAATAACGTGGAGCTGCCTTGACGCCGCCGCCGCCAAGATCAAGTGCGCGTGGCGACCAGCGACGCACTCACCTCGCCCACCAGCATTTCAAAAATGAGCACGCCCAGACCCCACCAGTCCACGGCGCGGGTGTACGACGTTTCAGTCAAGACCTCGGGGGCCAAAAACTCGGGTGTTCCGCAGAAAGTGCTGGTTCTGTCCCTGAAGCCCATTCCTGATGAGACCAAGTACCATTGTGATGTAGTAAAATGAAAAGAATCGACGTCTGACACAATCGCTCCTTTGCTGCTTATACGAGGCTTTGGCGCCATCTTGTGGCATGTTAGAACATAATAGTAAGCGGACTTTTTTGTAAATGCTTCTTTGTTGTTGCGGCTCCTGTAACGGTTTAGCTCTGTTGCATTTCCTAAACTTCAAATGTGGAATGTCCATATCAGTTCATTTCACCTTCTTTGCAAAGGCCAAAGTCGGCAATCTTCACGTAACCTTCAGTGTCCAGGAGCAGGTTGTCCAGCTTCAAATCTCTGCCAAACAAAAGTATTCATGTTTATCTTTGTAACGTAACACACATAGTACAGCACGACTACATTTAGGAAATAAATCTTCCCCACGAGGGCTCACCTGTACACAATCTTGTGGTCATGTAAATACTGCAATCCCAACACGACACAGGCGGCATAAAATCTGAAAAAGGCCAAAAGTCTCAATCAGTGACATCCACTACAACGAGTAGAAATGACACAAAAAAATGTACTTTTTAATTGTGTTTATATATAAAAGTTGAGTCTCTGGAGTGAATTTAAAGCAAGTAAATATTACCTGCCCAAATATGGTTACATTAACCCGTGGTTGCATTCATTTATGACCGTTGGCCTCATGGCACACTTACATGGCCCGCGGCTCGGAGAAGACGTCGGCGTGGATGTGCATCATCAGATCGCCCCCCGCCGCGTACTCCATGACAAAACACACATGCTCCTGCGTCTGGAAGCACGCAAACAAGTTGACCAGGAACGGGTGGCGCACGCTGTTGACCGTCTCAAAGATCCGCTTCTCGCACATCAGACTGCAAGGAGACGGCGACGGGGTCAACGCTTTGTGCACATCGGTAACATTTCACGTCGCGGAGCTTTTTTCTCGGCCGTTACCTGTCGACTTCATCGCGAGCCACAATGTCGCCTTTCTTCAGAGCTTTGATGGCAAACATTTCGCCTGTGCTTTTATACTCGGCTAACAGCACCTGCAAAACGCGGGAAGGCCTCAGACTCATTTATGCTACAGCGGGTAGCTTGGAAAAAAATATGTTTGGGTTGATTTCCCCTTTGACTCATATTCCACAAATGCAATATTAATCAAAATATCAAGTTTAGACTAGTGGGGCTGCATAGAACATATCATTGTAAGGAACATTTTGACTTGACTTCCTTTTGGAACCATTGTGCACCGTTCCAGAATCGCAAAATGAGGTCATACAAAGACCCCCCCCCCCCTGTATAGTTCTATGAAGGAAATCACAGGAAACTGACCTTCCCAAAGTGGCCTCGTCCAAGCACTGCGACACATTTGAAGTCTTTGAGACTGAAATGAAACTGCTCTTCTTCTCTAGAAAACACATTTGAGTAAGCATTACTACGCGGTGTCATGTTGTTTCAGTATAGATGAAGTCATGTCATGGACCCAAACATAAAAACAACAAAAGCAATGACAGCCAGGGGGTGCTGTTTATACAACAGTGTGACAAATGAGTCACAAAGCAACACCAGAAATGACAGATGTTAAAATACATATATTTTCCATCCATCCATTTTCTATAGTGTTTGTCCTCATTAGATTGAGCTGGGTCTTATCCCAGCTGACTTTGGGGTGAGAGGTGGGGTACATCCTGGACTGGTTTCCCAGCGGCACACAAAGACAATCATTCACTCTCACAACTATGGACGCCACAATTTGGAATTTTCAACTGAACTGCGAGGCAGACACGGTTGCCACAAGGGTCCCCCCGTCTGCTATATCGAACAGAATTGTTTTACTGCCACTCCATTCAGAGTCAAGTGCTTGTAGGCCACTTTAATTTCACACTGGAATATTTTCCCCAAGAGAAGTTGCGGGTCTACCTTATCTCCGCATCTTTTGGGAAGGCCGTGAGCTCCAAGTCCGGATGCTGAAGCTCCGTCTCCGCCACCAGGTCCAGATCGGGCTTCACCGCCACGCTGTTCCTCTTGTTCAGGAAGTCGAAGGAGGCGAGCGCATCCTGGAGGCAGGGACCGAAAGGCTGAACATGAGGTGAAATTAGTCAGTTTCTCTGAAAGCTTTAAATACAAAAAGAAATCAGACAGAACTATAAAACCAACATGGGAGCGCCTGGCTTGACTTCCTACAAGTATTTTGTACAACTACTTAAAGCGTAAGTCAACCCAAACATCTTTTTTTCAAGAATATGTTCCTAGCAGGCCCACTAGTTGAAACACGGCATTCTGATTAATATTGCGTTTGTGGAATACAAGTTAAGCAGCAAAATGCACTCGTTTTTCGCCATCTGGGGGCGGCCATTTTGTCTTCTGTCGACTGAAAATGACATCACAACTGCTCACAACGACCAATCACGGCTGACCTTTTTGCTGAATCTGAGCCGTGATTGGTCGTTGTGAGCAGTTGCGATGTCATTTTCAGTCGACAGAAGACAAAATGGCCGCCCCCAGAGATGGCTAAAATGAGTGCATTTTGCTGCTTAACTCATATTCCACAAATGCTAAATTAATCAGAATGCCATATTTCAACTAGTGGGCCTGCTGGGAACATATTCTTGAAAAAAAGGTGTTTGAGTTGACTTCCGCTTTAAGGCTACACACAGTAATGTAAAGGGACAAACTAGGAACATATTTGGAAAGTAATGTAGCTCCCAGTTCTTTTTTTCCCAGTGTCGCCATGAACATCAATTACCATGTAATCAGAGTTTAGGTAGTATTTTGTTGTTTTTAAAAATTCAAATAGATCAGCAGTGGTTAACTTCCTTTTATACTTGTATGACAGTTAAAGGGAAGTCAACCCAAACCAGTGTTGTTTTCGTCAACGATGACGAAATCATTTCGTTGACGGCCCTTTTTTCATGACAATGACGAGCTAAACGTGACGTTTATTATTTTTCGTTGACGAGACGAAATCGTTAGTGTGTGGTCTGTCGGATGTTCAAAATGCATGACCGGAATTGTTCCGACTTTAGGTTGAAGTTTTGATTCCTAAACTCCTGATTCAATACCTGCACTTCCTCCTTGTCAGGCAGCATGCGGTGTTGCTCCGGTGGTTCTCGTATGCTGTCGGGCGCAGGGTAGAATTTGGGTCTGGGGGATGGCTCTCTGTCAAAGTCCAGCTTGGTCACCAGTGGGTCGCTGCGGAAAGAAAAGATCCAAGTCAGCCTGATGAAGCCGGTCACGTGGCATGCACTGGTGCTGTGCTCGGCTTGCCTGCTGGGTGTGGGTGAACCCGGGATGCTGCTGGACCCGGTCTCAGCTGCCTGCGGACTGAAGGAGTTGGTGCTCACAGTCGGAATGGCTCTTCTCACCAGACGGCCCCATGTAGCGATGTTGATGTTCATCTGAGGGGCTCGCAGGAAAGTCTTACCTGGTAACACAAGAGGGGTTTGGTGGTCGATAGATTCAAAAGTTGGATCAGCACAGTGACATAAATTAAAGGTCCGGGACAACGCTAGGGGAATTAAATCAGCCTTTAAATCCTATACATTGAGGATTCTTCACCAAAAAGGACAGTGAAACTTGGCCTGCTCACCTTGTTGCTTGGAGAAAATCTTCTTTTGTCTTTGCAACTTTGGTCGTCTCTCGATGACGGGATTAAAAAATGTTACCTAAGCAAGACATGATCACCCTAATGAATAACAGTCACGGTTTAGCAAGCTTAAAATAAATAAATAAATAAATAAATATATAAATATATATATTTTTTTTAAAGAAGATATTTGAGTGTGAAATTGAGAATGTTTGCACAAACCTCAGCAAACAGCATGCCCTGCGGCTCCAGGTACAAACACATGCCATGACGCTGGTTATCCAGGAAGTCCTCAAGACGCAGGAACTTGACCGCGCAAAGTGAGCGCCAGTCCCGCCAGTACACCGAGATCTCCAACTCGCGGGACTAGGGAGGCACGGGAACAGGTGACAAACACGCTCGACCGTGTTGGAAAACAATAGCGGTGATGTGGTGTCTTTGTGTGGAGGTTGGTTACCCGGTCCAGCTCCAATGTAAACTTGTGGTCCCAAGCCTGGTTGCTGACCGGCCTCCAGCTGGTTTGACCAACAACCGTGTTGTCCAACTTCAAAACTGCACTAATCTCATCTGAGGAAACACACCCCTTGCTTACAAACACACCCCTTGCTTCATGTAATCAACTACAGTGGTACCTTGACTTTATTTTGTCCATTGTTGTGTTTTTTAAATATTTTTTTTAAAAAGAACAGCACTGTACTGTTTAAAAAACAAAAGCACCCTAACAAGAGACCGTGCAGAAATAAAATGGTTTTATAAAGTGTGATTACTCAGGTTGCAGCTATGGAATAATTTCAGGAACAAGTGTTCTACTGAATACATCTGATATCAATTGAGTTTGTGTTATTAAACTCAACAACACTTGCGAGCAAGGTGATGCAGGTATCATTTTTGTCCACTTGGGGTCGCCATCCTCATCTTGTATTGTAGTATGTGACTTTGAGTGTACGTGGATTAAAAAGGTGGGGCCTGACCCGGTGAATGACGTGGGTGTCAACAAATGAGAAAAGTAGAATTGTTGAGTGATGCCATCAGTTGTGGCAAACGGCAGGTTGGGTGTCAAGGTGCTTCTTCGCATTTACTCTCTTATCATTTGTTCAATGAAGCGACTGAAAACGCACTGGCGAATGTGCCCCAAACTAAGTTGGGGCACTCATAAGTCAAAAAACCACTGTAATTCCTTGCATCGGTGCGTGCTACCTGCTCAGACAGACTTACTTGAGAGTTCCTCGCTTTTCGTCATGTTCCGCGAACTCACGCTGCGGTTTCGGTTCGCCCTGCTTATGAAGGATGAGCGCGTTTCGCTGGGGCTCCAACCAGGCAGCGGGACAGATGCAGCTTTGGAGCGGCCGGGAACATTTTCCAGCAGGTCTTGACAGCCCATGAGCCTGACGTCTAAGGTGCCTGGTAGTGGAGGGCGACAAATGGCACACAAGCTTTGATGTTGTTGTCGCTTGGTCAAATGTACTTTAAATTCCTAAAAGATTGGTGAAAGTCTGTCATGCCAGTTAACTCTACTAGGGATGGCCTGAAATTCATTTTACACAAACATCAATGAAGTGCGTTTTATGTACTACAACACTGTACACAACACTCAAAAAGTTTGGTATTGGGACTTTCAGGGTTTTTTTATGGAACATTTATTAAGTATAGATTAGTTGTATTTAACTTTGAAGCACAATACATTTAATCTATTACTACTGTTTGCTTTGAAATATTGTTTTATGGTGGTACTTGGACAGCCAAGTATTTTTTGAGGCATCTTTTTTTTTTTTTTTAAAGGATCATAATCGGCATCCTACGGAGCCCCTAAGGTGACATGGAAGTTAAAAAAAACCAAAAAATTTTGCGTTCCCTCGCAAAAACTTTGCGTTATCCCGCAATTTTTGTGAGGAACGCATTTTTTTTTTTAAATGAGTGTTTATGTACTTACGGGTCATTTTCCGGGTAAACAAAAGCAACAAAGCCATTTTTTGTTTTGCCAGTTTTCAGCCGTGGGTGGGTTTAATGGAATTTCTTTGAAATTCGCTTGTAGTACAAAGACCTAAAATCAGTTTTTGACATTAAGCACGGTTTCTCCGTCTCTGACGTACTGTCGTCTCTCAAACAGCCGCGCATTAGAGGCTAGGCCAGGCTAACTGCTAAACTAACCCGGAAGTACATAAACACGCATTTTCAAAAAATGCCTTCCCTCGCAAAAAACTTTGCGTTATCTCGCAATTTTTGCGAGGGAACGCAAAGCTTTTTTTTTGTTTTTTTTTTTTTACTTCCATGTCACCTTCGGGGCTCCGTAGCATCCATTTAGGCAGATGTCTCAAATTTCCCCAAAACAAAACAGGTTTGAATCCAACTCATGTCCTGCAGTACCTGTAAGCGCGGCGGGCTTGGTCACCGTGCTGTACTGGTTCTGCGCTGAGATGATGCTGGATCGTGGGCTGAGGACTGGCGTGGATAGGAGTGAGAGCTCTTCCACAATGCTGCTGTTGCGTGGGTGGTTCTTAGGCAGCTCGCTGAGGCGCTGCTCCAAAGAGTAGCGAAGGAGGTCGAGCTTTTGGCTGGATTCGTTAAAGCGAGCTTGGGCCTGAATGGGAGGAGAGAGAGGATGCAGTCTGTAGATAAATCAGGTAAACAGAAATATCCCATGGATAGTAAAGGTTTCTACTATAAGACTATAAGAAGAAAAAAAAAGCTGAAAGATTTATCTTTGCCATACATATAGTAATCTACTTTGAATTATTGATGAGCTGTAAGTAGTAGTGTTCTACCTCTAAATGTGCTCTTTTTTCTGTGACTTTTCCTGTGCCCAGAAGTTTCATAACGTTCTTGGCTCCCTCTGCCACTGCAGACTCTATCCGGGCGTGGTGACACAGCTCCTCCACCCGAAGGTCCAAAGGGCTGATGATGGCCTTGTCTGGTGGACAATTAAGAACTTGATTCTCTATTTTTTTAAAATCTTTTTTATTATTGTTATTGTTGAATCATTTCACACAAAGCACATCTCACCAATCACGTCGTTGTTCTCAAAGCTCAACTCATTGGCCTGGCTTGCCTTGAGGATTTGCATCCGGATGAATTCAATCTTCATCTTGCTGTCCTGAAGCAACTGCTGCGCCGTTGCCAGGAGCTTGCGATCCTAGGGGCAAAATCAGACCATTTATCTCTGCTGGAAGGACCTGCTCATTACAACAGCAAAGCACCACTCAATTACTTCAAGTCTAATAGGTCAGATTCCACCCCCAACCCCTCCAAAAAAAAAAAAAAAAAAAAAAAAGACCATGGCGTGGCTGTCACAATTGTTACAAAACTGTGATCACTGGTTGTTCAAATCGAATGTTTTTTTTGTTGTGTGTGTTGTTGTGCGCGTAATAACACGCACAGACACACTTTAGAAGTCCTCTGAACTTAACTGCGGGTCACTGATGACGGCGCCCAGAGGAAAAGGGCTCTCTCCAACAGGAATTTCCTCTCTGACATCACGACAGGACTATTTCCAACTCGAAGCCGGCCCTGTGCTTCTGTCTGCCTGCCTGTCTGTCTGTCAGCCTGACGACAAAACACTCTGACCTCGCAAAGTCACAGACAGCAGCAGAGTAGCGGTGGGTAAAAATATTGATTCATCAATGTACTGCAATACTTCGCCACACAGTTCGTATAGCAAGTCAGCAACTTCCCCACACGATTCAAAATTGATTTGGAAAAAAAAAAAAGGAATCGATTCACCTCCTGGCCAGTGAGGGGTGCTTTGAGTGTGCTTCACCTTGTATGGACGGAAGCAATGTTCAACCCAACAACAACAACAACAAAAAAAAGGCAACCGCCTAAGCAAGTAGCAACCACATTACGCAAAACTGACATGAAAATATGTTAGAAGTTGCCATCCTAAAGCTGTACACAGCGTTGAAGACAGACATTTTGTAGTCAAAGCTGGCAAAAAGAATGTCTCTTACATGTAATGCTTGGACTTCCAGAGCGACTAAACGCTATGTAGCTCTCATTCCTCGTTTCATATCTAGCAAGTGGGAACTAGTTTCAAATGTTCTGCACAACAGCATACTACATGACCCTTAATTTTTTGTACTTTTATATTTCTACTTCTTATTGAACCTAAATCAGAGAATCAATATCGCAACTTAAAGAATCTTAATCAAATTGAATCACAGCCAATAGTGCCTAAGATTTGTTTCCAAGCCGAGCATCCTTCGATAATTCTCTACTTATTCAAACGATTCAAACCACCAAATCTTTAAAAAATTCCCTCATTTTCCACGACAAGAGTCCCAAATCAATGGAGACTGCTTTACATTCCGAGCTCCTCTTTCCACATTTCTCAACCGATTCAATCCAACAAAAGCTATTCTCATTATATATATATATTTTTTAAATCTATCATTCTTTATTTTTAACATGTTAATCAATACTACAGCATTTCAGGTCAGTGTCAGCCTTTCACAATTCGCACAAATGTATACAAAAATTGCTTTCTCTAGTTCACGACAAATTTCTTGTTTGTGTTTCGATGGCAATGAGACCTTCGTAGGTAGCAGGTGGCCTGACGTGCCTCTGGGGAATCAAAACCCCCACCAGCTAAATTACATTTTATCATGTTACTCTGAGCATGACAGAAGCAACAATGCCCGTAAATGCTTTGTGAACAAACAGCTGTGAACATGACACACCATGTATCAGCACGTGCTTCATCCGCAAAGTGCAAGTGTGCTTGTTTTTCATTCCGGGAAACAATCAGCTTTCAAGACACTCACTACAATTTATTAATGAAGAGTCCATACTGATTATGTGGTTACATTAACGCACAGCTTGCGGCCATCAAACTAAAATCAATTCACGTACAATATAAAGTTTCATTCATTCACTCAGCGACTGACCCTTTTTTTTTTTTTGCACATTGAGGTTATTTATATCCTCTACACACATTGTGACATATTACTGAGCACAGTCCTTTTGAAGATCAAAAACTCAATTAGCTTCAATAATAATAGGGATTTTATTGAACAAAACCATGATTCCCACCGCCCCCAAAAAATTCATCAATAGGTTGTGAAGAACTGAAAGAAAATATGCCGTATGTCTGTAATTACATAGAAATCGTTTAAAAGGCTACTTTAACGACCCGCCCAAAATCCCCCCCCCCCCCCCCCCAAAATAAAAAAAACAACTTCAGAACTGGTGAAGGTCACAATCAGCAAATCGGTAGAGTAATGTTACCCTTGGTGGAAAGGAGGACTGACAAAATTAATCAAATATCTCGAATGCAGTGGTGCCTGATTTATCGTGGGTGTTACGTTCCAAAAATTAACTGCAATAGGCAAAATCTATAAAGTAGGATTAAGCCGTTACGAGATAAACGCTAACCTGAGTTCACAACAGCCAACTCCACACTCTCAATGGCTGACACCCACGTCACTCACCGGGCTAGGCTGCGCTTTTCGAGGCAACACACACTTGCATTTTGTTGTCCAATAATGCACTCTATTTTTACCCAATTACTCGATTAATCAATGGGATAATCTGTCAAATAATAAGCAAACGTTAACCAATAGTGTGAGGAAACCCCGATTGAAAGACTATTGTTAGAGCTATGTGTGTGCTGTCGTTAGTTCGATAAAGATTAAGATTTTCAAGGATGTAATGCAGGTGTTAAGCAATTTGGTTCGAGTCTGACAGAAAGTGGTTTCATATTTTCTGTCAGGCGCCCGTATCAATTGTACAGTTGAAGCAGCTTTAGGTATTTGTGAAGCCCACCTTTGATGGCCCATTGGAGTACATCTGAATCATGTTCTCTGCACCCTGTTTGACCTTGAGCTCGATGTCGTTCTGTCTTTTCAGGGCGGCCAGACGGCTGCTGCTTGTGCACATTCGGCTCTCGCTGTTTGGGGTATCCGGGGTCAGGGGGCATTCTGAGGAGAAAGATACAAACGCAAGAGTGAGTGCCTCGTGGCATATTGCAGACAAGCACTGCTGAAGGATATGACCGCTGCTGGAGTTTGTCACAAATAAGACTTGAAACTGAACTCTGCTTGTATGTACTATTTTTGGCATGTAGCCATGTTGAGGTTAGCTAAACAATCCTGCAGCCTAGCGCGATTACTTCCAAGCTTGCTTACAGAAAACCTGTCAGGTAGCAACTTCAGGAAGGTCAATGGAGTATCATTTGTTATTACAGGACTTCATTTGTTCTAAGAACAAAGACAACACTGTTGCAATAACATTACGATTCAGAACAGAAGGAAGACAAGAAATTTCAATTTTCATAACATGTCATAATGTCAGAGGGTGAAATGTTTTGTAAGCAAGCTTGTTTGAATCACGACAGGAACTTTGAGCAGACTAAACCCAGAGTGTAACACATCAGATGAAAACTCCTCGAAATCTGTCAACAATTGAAAAATATCCAAAGGATACGTTTTCACTGGTGTACTTGAAAGAGGCATGGAAACCTTTTCCCAGATAGAGAAGAACATGTCCTTACACACACTTGCACACAAACATGCACGAGAAAACCGGCCAGACTTCTCCAGACATGAATTGCAAGTTCAGTTTGACTTTCTGTGCCCATTGTATTATACAACGGAGACCCCATGTAAAAACTGCTGTTTAACTGTTTTTTTTTTTCCCTCAGTAAAAACACCTAGCCATGATACTGGACATGTTTTAAGCAGAAATTGAAATAATAAACCAGCAAGTAAATAATAAATGAACCAGTCAGCATGTCTGCTCTTCATTCACTCATAAAAACAGTGAGTGCTTTGAATACCTCAAATGCAGTGATTTGCAACCTTTATTGAGCCAAGGCACATATTTCACATTGGAGAAAAAAAAAAAAATCTCACCGCACACCACTTAGCAAAATGATTGACAAAAAGTGGCTATACAAGGGTCAGTACTTTCTGTCATCTAGTGGAAGAAGATTTCCTTGTTTTGCCTGTTAACTGTACGTGTTTGGCGTAAATAAATTAGCAACGAAAAAAAAATTATTAGAAAATATGTGACATTGGATAATTTCCCACGGCACACCTGATGATCTCCCACGGCACACTAATGTGCCACGGCACACTGTTTGAGAATCATTGCTCAAAGGAGCCATGTGCTTCTTATAACTGAAGATCCAAATGAGTCAATTAATACAGAGTCAGTAACATAACTAGGGAAAACTTTGGCTCCAGTTCAGAAGAGTTTGTCACTGACTACATCTTCATATCACAGCAAGCCTTGTGATGTATTACCTCCTCATTCTGTTTGCTTTCCTGGTGTCCAATAAAGTCAGTCAACACTAAATCAGTGTGATGTCAACCTTGAAGATAAATGCCAAAAGCCAGCCAAGCACGTGCAGAAGTGCTGTCCAAGTTGGCTGTTTCTCTCTCTCTCCCTCAGAGAGGAAGTGGAAGTGGGGTTGATCCGGTCAAGGTTGAATCAAGTTGAGAATTTTCTCCTCCTTCTTAATGCAGTTCAGCCCCCGCTGGACGGCAGGACAAAACAGTGAGCTACTGAATAGCTGCGGGGATGATGTCACCGCTGGACAGCTGATGAGATATTGTCAGGTGTGCCGTGGGAAATTATCTAATTTGTGCGCCTGTGGGGTGTAGCGCCTGGCAGCGTAATCCTGTCTTTACTACATTGTAGTACTCTTCCATACCAGCAGGTAGCAGCAGCAGCAGCAGCGGGTAGCTAATTGTCTTTCTTTAGACACAAGCGAATTAGTGACGCATGTTTATCCAAACACGCCCATGTTTCACACTGTGTAAGTATCAATATGGAACTTTATAAAATACTTCTTTCTTTGTGTTTATTTAATTCCTATGCAAGACGTTATAGTGTAACGTCATTCTTCAATGTTAAAAAATGCTTATATAAACTCACTGCTGACACAATAGAGACACATTATTCTTTTCAAAAATATGTTCAAAGCAGGCCCAATAGTTGAAACACAACATTCTGATTAATTTTGCGTTTGTGGAACAAAGTTAAGCAGGAAAATGCACTCGTTTTTCGCCATCTCTGGGGGCGGCCATTTTGTCTTCTGTCGACTGAAAATGACATCGCAACTGCTCACAACGACCAATCACGGCTGACCTGTTTTCTGAATCTGAGCCGTGATTGGTTGGCGAAAAACTAGTGCATTTTGCTGCTTAATTTATATTCCACAAACGCAGAATTAACCAGAACGCTGTGTTTCAATTAGTGGGCCTGCTGGGAACATGTTCTTGAAAAAAATATGTTTCGGTTGACTTCCGCTTTAAGTTAACAACTCTAATTGACGTTGATAACCCGACTTTGATATTAATTCATGGTTCACTTGCGTTTATCTTAAAGGAACCTATAAGACCAAAGCATTTACAGTATGTGTAATAAATCTGATATTGTTTATTGCAACACAGATTAATTTATTGCTTGTGTTTCTTAAAAAAACACGGGAAGAGGAGCTTGAAAGAATAATGTCACGTTAAATCACAATACTGAAGTGAAGAAATATAATCGCAATGACATTATTGACAATTGTTCAGCCTGACCTTAGAGTTCTATTTTTCTTATTAAAAACACATTACAACACGATTTTGTGTGAGCGGAACATAATGGCATTTCCAATGCTGATGGTGACCCTGCATCAGCGCCTGACAGATTTTGTTTGCGACCTAAACCGGGCAGAAAAGATAAGAAAACAGCCGCCCCACCCCCAGCCTTGTCAAGCAACAAAAGCCGCCCATTCTGACCGCATGCCGTTTCTTACTAATTTGAGAAACAAGTGCTGTTCAAGAGTACACCGCATGTCAAGAGCTTGTCCCATGACCGCAGGGCCGAGACGCACTAAATTCCCAGCTCTCCCGTCATTTCACCATGGTCAGCGACATTCCGGTGGTGACGTGTCACACAGAACGAAAGAAAGACCTTGTTCATCAGCCAGAGGGTCACAGAGTCAGGCTCAATTTGGTCCCACTCAAGGTAACCATTTACCAAGACAACGCTGCCCCCCCCCCCCACCCCCCACCCCTCAAAACACACGGCCCTCTTCGTTTACTTCCTAACGTCAACCGAACCGGCGATATCAACACCGTCAGGCAGACAAACACCATCCATGCGATCACTCCCCTCTGGACAACTGCCTCGTGCGTCCGCCGGTGTAAAGCGAGCGCGCTGAACAAACGCCGCTGTTGCGGTTGACCCTTTGGGACTTTCGCTGTTGTTGACAGAGGCACGGGAGCCAGCTTTCAACAGCTTTGGAAGGGAACAATCGTCATCTCATTGTAACTGTCGCTGGAATGTGGAATGCGACAATGTCAGTCTCTCGAGAGTGAGTCACCTCCAAAGGCCGACTGGGGTTGTGCGTGTACGCGTATGTGCTGATGTTGATACTGCGGTGTTCTGACACGACGCTGTGAGAATTACTTACTTCATGAGACTTGGCGTTCAAGTACCTGGTAATAAGGCACACTTTGTTGCTAATGAAGTAACAGACTGGCCACACTCTGAAGCAAGAAGATAAATTGAGGCACATTGTGTAAACTACAAAAACTAAACAGAGTGGCGCCTGGAGAGATGAGAGTCGTTCGTTACACAACCGTGCTCGTATCTCAAAACATCTTTCCCCATTGAATGGAAATGCCATTGATCCATTCCAGCCTCGCCCGAAATTAAAAAACGTAATTTTTGAAAATCGCAGTCTATAATACTGTACCTTATAAAAATATGTTTTTATTTAAAAAAAAAAAAAAAGACATTTAACTAAAATTAAACAGTTAAAAGAATTAAACGGTTTGTGCCTCATGAGTAATTCATCAATTTGTTATACATGCTTATAGAAGGGTAAAAAATAAACATGAACTATTGGAGAGATATTTGAGCGGGGGCTGCACACGCACACACAAAAAAAAAAAAAAAAAAAAGAAAAAAGTATCCCCAGGGTTCATCAGGGGCATGTCGGGTGAACTCAAGAAGCTACAGTAACTTGCAACTCTCCCAGCCACAAGGCCAATTTCCCATTTTTCTCAGGTCTTGAGTTGGCCACCCTCCAGTCCTTTCAGCCAGAGCTGCTTAACACATCTGCATTTATTATTTTAGGGTCTATTAAAATTAAAGGGGGTAAAACTGTCTCACTCACTAATCACTATTGGACTTTACACAAATCTAAAGGCCTACATAGGCCAACTGTGACAGACGCTTACCCCCTGTGGCGCCCGGCCGGCTGTCGGCACGTCACGCTGGCAAAGCACACCGCAACGACAGACAGCGACGCTGACCATTAAAGTACCTTCTGCGCATTCGTAAGATGTAATACCCTTCCATACCATCGGCGGCGGTAGGCACTATTTCTCATGGTTAGAAAAATCCAACCGGAAAGCTATTGGCCAGGGGCGGATTATAAAAACGTAAACAATGTATTCAGCTATATTCTTAGCTCACGATGAACACCCACGCGAAGTAAACTCTCACGTTCTTGACACGGTATCGTAAAATACTTAAATTGTCAACCCTCGCTCTTGTACGAAGATTAAGGCAGCAAAGGCGTGCTCACTGTTTATCTGCATTTGTCACTCACTATTGGTGCTCCGAGCGCTGATTTGCTAGCTAACAGCCAATCAGAGTGACCAAATGTCACGACTCACGGCGCCGATTCAACATGCGTAAACGGCCACCGGACGCTTCCTGACAGGGACCGACGCTACGACGGTGGTCACTACACCAATCAGACAGCGCATTCAGACGCCACGACGCTTCACAACCTCGGACATCGGTTTGGTCTATCAGGGCCTTAAGAGGCCGGAGCGAATCGGCAGATATTTCGCATTTTTATGCCAAATCACTGATCGGTTGTAATGTCATAAATTGATTGGATCAGCAAAATCAGACATTACAGCAAACAATCACATATTCACTTTCACGTTCTGTGCTGCCATAGTTTTATTTCAAATTAAATTCCCCCCACAACATTAAAAAAAAAAAAAATACTACATATTTTTTCCAATACATTTCAATGGGTGTCAATTATACATGTTTTGGCTTAGCAAGGCTCAACTGTACACTAAATACGTTGTTTAAAAAGACTGTATTGGCTGGTCCAACTTCTGATCGAATTGGTGATCGTCATCGTTTTTCTCGCCGATGGGTGATCGGCTCCAAAATAGCGATTGTGTAAAGCCGAACAACTCTTTGCACCGAGCGGGAACAGCGTTTGCTTTAGTTACCTTGCAGTTCTTCAGGGTCTTTAACCACAATGTGGGCGTTGAGCTCCTGTAGCTCCTGGTGAAGCTCCTCAACCTTCTTGTTAGATTTTTTCAGCATGTTGTCGACATAAGCCAGGCTCTTCTTGTCTGTTGTGACCTGAGGAGAATTGGCAAGAGTCCAGTCGTGACAAAGTCTACAGGCATCTCGTACGCAGAACTTCATACGGCATATTTGACTTATCTGAAATTTAAGGATGCCCTATAACCTTTATAGGTGAACTTACTGTGACTAAACTTTTTAATGGGCATGCCCAACTAGCCACTACATGCTGAATGTCTAATATCCCTACAGTTTGGGATAAGTTAATATTTTTGGTTGTGTTAAAAATAGATGCAGAGCCTGTTGACAGCAACCGTACCTTGCGCAGATTCTCTGCACCTTCTTTGATCTTAAGCTCTTTTCGGATCTCGCGCCGAATCTGCTCCTTGATCTCTTCCAGTTTCTGTTGGACCATGGTATCTGACAGGTCCAGATTGTTGCCAAGGCCAAGCCGCTCTGACACCAGGTGGCCCCTGGCATCCCCCTACGAGGAGAGACGAGAAGGAAGGAGATGAGTGGCAATAAATAAATAATAAAGAAATTGTTCTAGGTCCCTCATTTCGCAGTTCAAAATAGTAGCGCAGGAAACCGAGAAACACGGACCACAGCTCACGCATCAAGTGAATTGACACATGCTGACAAACAACGACAATGAGGAAAAGAACAATGTCTCTTGTATTTACATCCCAGCATGTGGCTGTTGGCACCCGCATGGTATTGGCTCCACAAGAATGGAAAGTTGGCTGAGAAGGTAGCACGGTGAACCCCCGTTTTTCGCGGGGGATATGTTCCATGCAGACCCACCTGTAATAGGTCAACGCATCGTCGGTGTCCTGTGAAAAACACTTATGTCCATTTTTTTATTTTTACGTTAATGGCGTTTCCGTGTAACAGACATCGCATTAACATGAATCTTTTTTTCCAAAGTGACAAAATTAGTCATACGTGTTTTTCACAGGACAGCGACGATACGCTAAAAAAGCAAGACCATATAAATAACGATATTTGAAATAGTTTTTACCCCTCCCTCATGCTTAAAATAAGTGGTCAAGTGAAAGCTGAACAAATTGCCAATTATTCAAACCGGGTTGTGACAACATTGCCGTGTTAGCCGGCTCGTGGGTGTAAATTTAACAATCAGATGCAGGGATTAGATGAAGTGCTTTGTACTTGGCACAGAGCTCTTTACCAGACTGTGACGTACAGCCGAAGCAGATCCATGTGGAGAGAGCACACCATTCAAGTCACCACAGTTTTTTCCCCCACTATACCCAGGTCTGCCTGGCTGCTACTCTAACATACAACTACCCTTTTCCAAACACTTTATAAATGTCTTGAGATAAGCCGTTGTGATAAAGGAGTACAGTGGTACCTCTACTTACGAAATTAATTGGTTCTGGAAGAAATTTCTTAAGGAGAAAACTTTGTAAGTAGGGACGTGTTTTCCATGTAAATGCCCTAATCTGTTCCAAGCCCCCCAATATTCAGACATTAATGCTTTATAAAGCATAAAAATGCATGAAAACATGTAACAAATACATGTTACAATTAGATTATTTCACAATAAATGAGAGTTGTGCATAATGTAAAAAACAAAGAATAGAGTAAGGAATAAAAATGATGGTCGTTTACCTTTTAATTGCTGTCCTCATCGCTTTTTGCCCTCTTTGGTTCATGTTCTCTCTCAGAAGTGGTTTTTGCTGATTTAATAACGTGGCGACTGTCTATACATTACGGTCATATTCTTTGGCGAGATCAACCAAACGCATCCCCTTTTCAACTTTTCTATTACCTCTAGCTTTGTTTGTATGGACAAAAAACAACAACAATTTTCTCCTTTTTTTTCTTTTCCTCATTTCTAATTCACGTAAAACTATCGGAACACCTCATGGCCCGAGGGGCGAATGACGAGGACGCTGCATAGACATATCTATCACAAATCTACCTGTCTATCTACACACATAGACACATACGGTAGTAGTCCCTCTTAGCCAATGGGGTGCCAGGAAGATGCTAGGTAATAGCCAATGGCAGAGCAGCTATGAGTATGTTGCGTTCAGGAAACTATGGAGCTGCGAGTAGCAACCCACACTGTATTTTCACCTTTCGTATCCTGAAATTTCTTTCGTAACGAGAGGCAATATTTTCCTGTTGAGGCGTTTCGTAAGTTGAAAATTTCACATGAAGAGACGTTCGTAAGTAGAGGTACCACTGTACTGACAAGACAAGACTGACAAGAATTGTATCAGATCAAACTTGAGGGTCAGAGCTCCATAACTGTCAACATGAGTATTCTGCAGGCAAACCGGTGTTTTCAGTCACTATCGACCTGCATTCTAGAAGCCTCCACATTGGTGATTGAAGGATTAGGAGGCACTTCCATTCCAGTGTCAGAGGTCATCGTGAAAACAGTGGTGACGTGCTACTGGCCAATCCCATTATACGGAGGCTGCAAATAAGGCTTATTTTCACTGCTGACTGATTTGATAATTACCCCTTTTATAGCTGATCAAAGTAGTGTTTAAAATAGTGGAAGAATTTTTAACACAGTAGTACCACAAATACTCAGAAATTTGGATGCTTACCAGAACCCCAAATTCCTTAAATATGCCATGAAATGCCATCATAAAAAAAGACAGTGCTATGACCAAATGTAAGAAAATACAGCAGATTAATTAACTTGACAGGGTTAACGAAGTTTATACTGAGAAAAAAAAAATAAAGCATAGTCACACTTTGACATGACATATTGTTGAGGTGCAACAATTAATTTGTTGACAACTAATCGATTAAAAAAATTCATCCCTTTTTACATTATTTTTTTAACTAATTCGTTTAATAATTGCCAAAATAACCCACAGATGAATCGATTATTCTAATGGTTAGCTGCAGCCCTAAAATCTTTCAATTTCTTGCATCTTCGAAGCAACAAGGTCTTTGAATGACAGACAACACTCAAAGGAGCTTATACAAAGGGACAATCGTTAAAAAAATCTTAGCCTTACCATAATATCATCAGCTTCAGCCAATTCCATCTCGAGATCAGCTAACCAAACCATGCCAGGCATGGTATGCTGACAAGTTAACTGGTCGTCAAAAGAGCCCCACTGAAGTTCTGCCATTGCGAAGCGTGAAGACGGCATTCACTATGAAGCTGAGATCCCCGCAAGCAGATGCTCCATTCAAAGCCACTCTCATTCATTCACTCCACCAGAATTTCTCCCGTCTTTCTCACACGCGCCAGTGACATAAACTGGGGAAGATAAACCGTCTGAGCGGCGACGGCCAAATCCCTATTAGCTTCTCACTCTGTGAGGTCAGAGCAGCCCGGAATGGGACCTAATCTCACTCCAGAGGCTAAAATTAACCCAAGTTAAAAACATAACATTGGCCATCCATCACGGCCTCTCACGCCTATGTGGTACAGGAGAGGAACAAACACTACAAACAACTATTTAAACTACACCCAGACGATAACAATTGACTCTGCTGATAAGGGCGCCATTCAAATCCCAGCACAGACTCAAATTTCAGCGCAAATAAAGTTGTGCATTGAAAACAAGTTGTAACGAGCGATGGGCATTGTCTGTGGGGCATATTAATCAATTCATTGTTTTATGAACATTTTTGAAGGGATAGGAAAAGTACTAGCACTAAAAATGAACACAATAATACAGCCAATCACGGCATATTCAGTTTACTATTCATAAATAAATCTATTTCTATTTTTTGACCTATGGAACCTATCCCCAGACATTTGCTGACAAACTCGCAGTTCTTGTGCTTTTTCTGAAATGCTCTCAGGCTTCGTTCACACAATTAGGATTTTTTTTTTGTTTTTGTTCAAGCCAAACTTTTTAAGTACTTGTTCACATTACAAAAAAAACAAATGTGATTTATAATGTAAAAAGAAGGCGTCCGTGATGTGCACAAGACACGTCGAGTGACACCGTCTCATATTAACAGAGGAGCGAGGCGGAAGTAGTCAGAAATGAGACGATGCTCCTCGATCTCATTTCACGGAGATGTCTAATAATGATAGCGAAACGTCATTGCCGCACGTAACAAATGAACTGTCTGTGTGGCTGAATAATACTGTTGAGCAGCAGTTCCCAACCTTTTTGGGCTTTTGTACACCCGAAGCTTTTTGTCATAGCATGAGTAAGGCCCTGACTCCTACGTGATGATTTTCCAGAAGTAGAACGTAACAACTGATTATTAATAGGGCTGGGTATGAATTCAGATTTCCTAAATCGATTCAATTCGATTCACATATACTACATAGACTATAAAATGTAAGCCAATGTAGTGATGCATCGGAATCGGAATTGAATCGAATCATAGGCCTCTGTGGGAATTGAATCGAATCGTGAGCCTCAGAATCGGATCGTGAGGTACCCAAAGAATCCCACCCCTAGTTATTTGTGACTAAATTGGTACAAGATCATTATTTCAGTCTTCATACTTTTTTTATATTTGTGTTTGCTGGTTACCAGTCATATTTATCCAATATAAAATAAGTACCTTGGCTCAACAAAGGTTGTTTTCCAACTGCTCTAATCAATACTCTCCTAAATAAAAGCTTAAGTTATGAAATATTTCTTACATGGTGCACATAGACTGCTGTGTTTATATGAATTTAGAGCGATTTCAAGCGAGCTGTAATCTTTCTCAATGCTCCAGAGATACTGCATTGGAGAGATACAGACTCGGTACACCTGTCAATTTTGGCACTTGAAAGGGGTATCTGGTGCCGGTCCACAACCTCTTTAAAAAGAACCCTGATCATGATGACAAACGAGTCTCAAAATACAACCACTAACCTCAGCTATTAAAACACATTGTTAGAAATGTATAATTTCTTATAAATTAAAAAAATCTTGTTTGTCTACAAACATAATTTGATACTCAGCGGCCGCCATGTTTTCGCACGCCCAATGCATTCTGGGATGATGACGTGATACGGTTGCTGCCCACGTTGTCGCCCCCTGCCGAGCAAAGCAAAACAAATGCAAACTACTAATAGCATCAGCAAAAAGGAGTCAAAATTCCACGCTGTGTGGATTTTGGATGACATTTTCAATCACAGGGGAATAAAGAAAGCGAGGCAAGCCTCCAGGGCCATCCAAAAGAAATAAAGTTAAGAAAACAATGGGAGGATGCGGTTTGAGTCCCCCTGCCCAAAGACCTACGGCTGCGCTCTCGTCATTTTAGCCCAGATGCATACGAGGCCTTTAATCGCCCTCAGCTCATTAGGGTACAGTATCTGGCTATATAATGACAGACACAAACAAATGCAGGGCCTAGCATATTTCCGCACGAGGAGCCGAAACGGCCACGAGTGACGAGTGAAAACCGCGCATATAGACATGAAGCGTTGGACACGTACTTGGACAATGCTTCTTCAGTAGCTGCAGCTACGGACAACCCCCGGCCCCGAATTCGCAACGGAGAAAAAAAAAAAAAAAAACAATGCTAAATCCCAGTCAAGCAGCCTGACGTTTGTAAGTGTACAATGTTCACCGCTTATGACATGCATCCACTCAGACAGAGACATGCATGTCTGAAAATGACCAACTCTAGCTTTCCCACGTCCATGCGTCTCTATTTTCATCACGGGCTGCTTCTTCACGTTTCTCATGTCTTTGACAATGCTCTGGTTCAAACTGAAAAGGCTCAAAAGAGGAGCTCATTGCTACTAACCGATTGCTGTGACTGCTACAAAATAACAGCACACAATCATAGTATGTCACGACCCGGAATACAACGCGACGTAAACAACAACGGTGGTGTGCAGTGTATATGCAAACAAAGTTTTGTAATTGTACTATTAGAAATTATTTTCAAAAATGTTATCTTATAGTTATGTTACGAAGGACAAAATAATCATATAGAACAAACGTCATTACAGTCCAGGTTTCTTTTAAGATCCTGGCGGGCGTAGCGCCTTGCTATTATTCCCCGCTGGACACTCCTCCATACTTGAAACGTAGCTTGGCTGCAGTGCGGACAGAGTCACGTGACCGGGCCCTGCCCCCTGATTCGACGAATGATTATCGCTTCCTCCTCCTCTGCCGTCAATGCACACTGGTATTCAGCATTTCCTCATACTTTGCGGCCGTCGACTGACTCGAGTCAGAGGCAGTATTAATACTCGATAATGTAAAATTATACATCGTGAAACCAAGATTGACGATGATAACGATATATATATCGCCCACCTCTACTGACATGAGAGGGAACAAAGCAGCGCGACTAAATGTTGACAACGCACTGCATGTAAAAACCACGCATCTAAATGACTATTGAGTCAAAAAACGATTGAGTTCATTTTTGTTCATCGAGCGATAAGTCGACAGACCTTTATATCGGCTTATAATTCAATAAATAAAATGGTCCCGAAAGTTATTTCCAGGCTCGATAAATTCCCATTTCTATGCGTGTTTACAAATGTTATCAAAATTCTGTCACAGTGCTTCTTTCCCTCTCCTGTCGGTAAACTTGCTTGCCATTGTGGGAGGCGGGATTCTCACACGCACACAAGGTGAAGCTAAGTTTTCTGACAGCTGTAGCTGTACAATCACAAAAAGTTGAGCGGCATAAATGAAAACTAGTTCCAGAGCCTAATGCCACAGCAATACAGGAACATTTTGGATTCAAGCCAGATGAACGCGCAGCTGCCCTATTCACATTCCATTAAGAAACCTTAAGCTGCTCGACTTAAGGAAACTATACTTTGTATATTTCCTGGTCAAGAAGCTTCCTGATGACTCATCGGTGAAATAGAGGTCAAACCTCCGGGAGAAATACTTGCAACCCTGTGAAACCTATTTGCTCTGCACTATACCCATATTTGCCCAGCTTGAACCAGGACAGTGTGAGGACACCCAGAAGGGCCTATTTTAAATGTGCCACAATGCACGGAAATCCATGAAAGGCCAATCAGATAAGATGGAATTGAAAAAGCTTGTAAACCTACAAAGGTATTCGTTTTAATTGTCAAACAACATAAACTACGTTTAAACAAGAAAAAAAAAAAAAAAAAAGAAAAGAGCTGGGACTCACATCTTCACCAGCTTGTGCAGATTTCAACTTTTCATGCTCTCCAGCAACTTGGTTTGGCCACGGGCCATATTTTTTCGTAACAATCCTATCACGGGCCTAAATAATTTTCATCAGATAAAACCTGCTGTAACAATACCAAATGCTCACGGTTTGGTTTTATCCAGTGCCGTTTTAACTGTACTTTTACCCTCGCTGCTGGATACTATTAATCGTGTGGACTTAATAGACACTGGATTACAGTACAAATTGACAAATTTCAGCAACTTTCACCACAGTCTCAACATCCTGGACCAGATTGCCCAACCAGCGGGATCTCCGTGGATTGCGGGCGCAGTAGGCAATGTAAACAAAAGCAGGGCGGCCGAGCCGAGCTATGGCTAAGCAAACGGCTAGCCACTCAAACCTCCGCTGCCAAGCCTCTCGGTCTCCAACGCCAGCTCTATAACACACAAACGGGTGAAATGGAACGAAAACTAGCGGGAAATCGCTATTTTCCGGGCTGTTGCATTTTATTAATCTTGGAAACCAGGCTAAACGCTCAGATCCCTGACGCTTCAATGCAACGAGAAACAAAGGCAGCGGCACAAAGTGAAGTTCCATCGCCAGATTATTATGTGCAATATGCGCAGACAACAACAAGCGACAACTTTATGGCACGGTCGTGACCCATTTGAGGATAAGTGGTTCCGAAAATGGAAAGATGGATGGATAAACACTGACACTATGTTGTACTGTCATAATAGTAATTAATACTTGTTGGAATACAAACGGCCACGGCTCGCTCAAGTGCAGCTATGGTGAGTGACATTTTTAATCATTTGTTTTTATTTTGCTCCTTGAAAATGCCTTCACATGAAAATGGCCAGTAGCGTTAAAATGTTTGGGAATTATTTCAAAATGTGTGTGCAATGTGCATTGTTGAAATGTTATTGCTAAGTAAATCATTTCGTGAGTGATTTATTCTTTGAAGCATTAATATTAAATATATATAACTCACACTCTGTCCCACTGTAATATCCCTGACAGAATTTTAAAGATGAAAATTCAGATAAATTGCTCAGTAAGTGAATTTCTGTAAGGTGGCAGCTCTGTAAATGCAATGCGCTTAAAAATTTGGTTGAAACTAACTTACGCGTTGCTGCAATAAATAAAAAAAAGTTGGAAGCACCATTGCAACCAGTACAAAAAGGTTGTCTGGAGCCCTCTTCACTACCATTAAGTGAACAGGTTATGTGGATTACTAAAAATGACAAAAAACGAAAGCCTAAGAAAGGTTTTAACAATACAGTGGTGCCTTGATTTAAATAAAATTCAATCTGCGCCCACATTCATAAGTGAGCTTCGCCACTGAAAGGCACAGAAATGCCGTTAATCTGTGCTAGCCTCCCAAAAACCACCCTAAAAAATGTGGAATGTGTTTTTTAACAACAACAAAAAATGCACTGTATAGTATTGTACTTTGCACAAAAAATACAGGAATAAAGATTAAGGTTTGTGCATCATAATTTCATGCTTTAATGCCCATTGTTGAGCTGCTCCTTTTGGTGTGTGCGCCTTGGGGGCAGTAAAATACTTGCATAATAATTACATGAAGACGACACTTCTACAGTAAATTCAGTAGGATTTAATCATATGTTGGTTTTCGCAGATATAGAATATATGCCTGTGAGTGTTGTGACATTGTCTGTCTACACGTACTGCTGCACCGCTTGTGTTCAAATATCTGTCGCTTAAAGCAGAAGTCAACCCCAAAATGTTCTTTATTATTTACAAGACATACAGACGGACAGACAGATATTACTATTAGTTAGATAGACTATGTTCCTTATGCAGATATACAGTAATATTCTTAAACTATTTGTCAAATGCCCCAAAAGTGGCAAACCCAATAATATCCACATCCCCAAAAAACCTGAGGTTTTAAAAAGCTGAAAATGCGCACAAATGTATCTTTCAATGTATTCAATGCAAATGCACAAATAGAGGTACAATATAGACACAGCAGATTATAAAAAGTCACTGTTGGACTCTATCAGCACATGCACACAGTGAAAACAATACCAGCCACATGCTGTAGCAGCTGTTAAAAATATACAGCTATAACTGAGCCGCAGACAGCTACCAAGGGTACTGAACGGTACCATTCTTACAAAAGGTCAACAACTGTTACCTGCACGTGTCCAACCCGACTGATCGTTTAAAGCACATGAGAGGAGATTGTTCGGCATAGGGCAATATTAGGTCCGAGACTAAGTAGTTCATAAAATCTGGAAAAGTCCTACAATAAGTGATTCATTCAAACAATAGGACAGTGGAAATGCTGAGGCCATTACCCTGCTCATGCTTCGCGCCTTCCCTTCTACAAGATGCCTATCTCAGTTGCCTTCCATCCCATGGACAGCTCTCCTATGGTTACAAACACCAAGAGAGATCCAAATATCTAGCCACCTACAGGTCTTGAACCATGTTAATGGTCAGCTGTGCGTCAAATTTGGACAAGGTTTAATATGAGCGAAGAGAACATGAGCAACTATGTCACTTATTTGACTAAAAATGTTGTTTCATAAGAACGTTTCTGTATACAGTATAACAATAAATCTAGTTTACAAGGTGACCAAAAATGTGAAAATAGTGTTCAGTATGATGCACTGCAGTTCTACAATGTAAATTGCAACCAAAATAATAAACATATGGTTAAATAAGAAGCTCTTTCAGTGTCAAAACTGAGCATTATTATGTCTCTCGTCTACAGTATGTGATTATTTACAGTGCCCCAGTTCGGCCTGAGACATCACATATCTGCAATGCATTGTGCTACAGGCTACATTTAAGTCAGATGTGTGGCAAGACTGTTAGTAAAACAGGCAGTTAGATGTTAAAATGTCACTAATGATACGTTGTTATGCTAATGTTAAATTTGAATGATACTTGTGTTCAAGAAAAGTGTGTTTTTTTTAAACAAGTTACCAAAATGGGTATTGTGTGTAGGGAAATTGACAGTAAAAAAAACAAAAAAACACTTTATAGTCTGTACTTGTTTATTACTATGCTTAGTCCGTCTATTTTTTTTTTTTTTAAGTTTCTCGTCTTTCGTTTATTGTCTACAAAATGGGCGTCCGTCATGGGCGGATAGACGGACCGATCTGTCACATAGCCGGAATGCCCAGCTCTGATGAAATAGTCATAGCAGTACTAATAAACGATCTAGTCATCTCCTAACGCCTGAAGTCAAGTCAAGTCAAAGTATATAGAAGAGTCTCTTTAGGGCTTCGCATTCCCACAGTTGACAAATATTAAAAACATCCCCCGATCCTAACCCCACAGGATGGCAAGGAAAAACTAAAAAAAAAAACTGAAAGCAAAGTGCCCTCAAGATTTAATATATCATGTATGCGACAGCTGCAGTTTATTATTATGAGAAAGCCAACCGAGTGTGACGTCACTCAAGTGAAACCACATTCAATCGTGACTCATGGCTTTTTGTATTACTAAATAATACGAAAGAGGGAGGGAATACCTGTGAAACAACGTGCACCTACAATGTGTCCATGCTGTCTGTGTGTTGCCGTCACCCTTTCACAGGTCATCTCCATGTGGTGTGTACGATTTACATTGCAAAGAAAACACAAGTGCACGATACTACCAGTTATACTAAATGTAGCAAAAATAGACGGTACAACATGTTTTTATGTTGTCAAAATCATGTAAGCTAAGGTTTAACCATCATTGTCCATGTGTTGTGTACAATTTGCGTGGTAAAGACAAGACAAGTTCACGATATTGTCATCAATGTAAATATAGCTAATCTAAAGACAGGGAAACACGACTTAATGTTAACAATATTCCTGTAAATTAATGTTTAACCGCCATTGGAGGGAACAGTGACCCTTTTAGTGACATGTCCATGCGTTGTGTGCAGTTTGCGTGGCAAAGACAAGACAAGTTGACGATATTGTCCATCCATCCATCCATTATCCAAACCGCTTATCAATAATGCTAAATACAGCAAATAAAAGACGGGAAAACATTAAGGTTAGCAAGATCCCTACAAGTTAACGTTTAACCACCACTCGAGTGGAACCAGTGACCCTTACAGTTACTATCATAGCCATGAAGTGAACATAACGTCACTGGTTTAAAACGTGGGACATTTTATGGATAAGTAGTAAAGTTTGGATAATTGTTTCCCAGGCCTCAAATCCTAGGATCATTCCCCACCACCAGACAAACTTTTCTGGGCGCACCTCATACTCATACTGCTTGGCTTCGTTGACAAAGCCACAATGAAGTCAAACTTTGCCTCTTGGCTTTCTGTCCCAAACTCTGAGTAACTTATTTCACTTTTTCGTCAACAGTTGTCAACTTTTCCTACCTGCAAGGAGTCGGCAGCCATCTTGCTTGTCGCCTTTGAATCAAATCCTACGGGGAGAGAGGAGGGGAGGTGGAACTCCGAAAACAAGTTTTTTTGTTGGACGTTTCCCAGCACAAACGTCGATTTTCGGTCATCTCGCATAAGATAATCTCCCCATGGTTGTCTTGTTCGCACGCCCGCGCCGCTGTGCTCGCTAGTTGAAAAAAAAACAAAAGTGAAGACTAAAGCCTGTCCCAGTGTAGTTGGAGAAAGAGGCGGTGGTTAAGGGTGGAAGCGTCCGCCCAGAGAAGCCGAGTCAACGCCACCAAGTACCGACCACCTCCAAACTGCTCATCCTCCCTAAAATCTAAGAATCATACACAGTTGCTCCGTACTAATCACGTCCACACACTTGACATTAACGCCATCATCGGAGGGGAAACCTACTTTTGGACCAAAAGCTGTTTTGTTTGAGTCTAAGTTTAGTACTGTATATACAACCCCGATTCCAAACACCATGAAAATTGGTGCACACATTCCATTGCACTTGCATTGGTCCAAAAAAATATTATTGATTTTTTTGCAATGGATGCTTCTTTGTTCATCTATCTATGCCAGCCATGTATAGTGACAACTTCCAGGAAAAAAATTAAATCCTTATCCACTACATGGCAGAAGGTGCAATTAACCCAGTGTTTTCCAACCTCTTTTGAGCCAAGAAACATACTTTACTAACTTTACATACTTCATTAGAAAAAAAAGTCGCAACACACTACTGGAAAAAAAAGGGCCCAAAAAGTACATGCAGTGGTGCCTTGAGATATGAGGTTAATTTATTCTGTGACCAAGCTTATACGTCAAAACCCCTGAATCTCATAGCATCTTTACCCATTGAAATGTATGGAAATTCCATTTATCCGTTAAAAATGTTTTAAGATCAGGGATGGGCAATTCAAATGCTGGGGGGGGGGCACAATTTTTCATCAGGGGCTAGATGGGACCATGCACTTCCTAATCAAATACGCATATGATAAAAATGCTATTTTAAAACTAGACAAATAGTGCAAAAAAAAAAAAAAAAAAAAAAAATATATATATATATATATATATATATATATATATATATATATATATATATATATGTGTGTGTGTGTATGTATGTGGGTGTGTGTGTGCGTGTGGGTGTGTGTGTGTGTGTGTGCGTTATTACATTATTCAGTGCCTGTATAATAAAAGATCCACTGTCCTAACCCAACAAGAAAGGGTTTGAAGAAAACAACTAAATAACAATAACCACATACTGTAATTTTCGCCCCCCATTGCAAGGGCCTTCATAAAAATTACCATTCAAGGATGGCACAAAATTGTTGAACAACAAACGAACATTAAGTGTAAGAACTCATTTTGGGCTTTTTGGACTAAAATTAACTCACTCAAAATTTTAATATTATCGAGGTACTATCTTTGTCCGTCATATTATTCCAAATACGCAAAAAAAATATTAGGCCTACTCACTTTGTAGTATAGGGCAGCATACTCAGTGTAAGTGCAACTAAGGCATGTTTGCCATCTAAAGGTGACTGGTGATATTACAAATTCAATCGACAGTTGACCCGTGCATATTTGCAATTCGGCACTCACGTATTCGGATATTCAGGGATTATTTTTCTTTTCTTTTTTTTCAGTATTTTCTCATATGTTGGATTTTTCTCTTTTTTTTCCGGATTTATTTCCCACATTTCCCCTGTGTTTCTTGGAAAAAGTATATTGAATGTTCATCCGTGTTTTTTGAAGATCCTGTTTACTGAGTTTGGTCATGTGACATTCCTAAACTGAGCCGTGATTGGTCATTACCTGAGCCCTGAGCAACTGTGATGGCATTTTTAGTTGACAGCACGTGGCAAAATGGCCGTCCCCTGAAATGGATAAACACTGGAGGATTTTGTTGCTTAATTCATATTCCACAAACACAATTTTGATCAGCATACCGTGTTTAGACTAGTGGGGCCGCATAGAACATATTATAAAGAACGTTTTTGACTTGACTTGATTTCCCCTTTTAAATATGTCATGGTTCAATAATGTTATATTGCCTGTAAAATTTTGCTTTTTTTTCCAACAGGTACCTTGCATAGTTTAGCTCCTAGCTTTTTTGCCATCCACACTGTTAGATGAATAGATTATTTGTTACTAACTCATGACTATCCCAGATAGCTACGGCATCATAAAAAAAGGGCAACCGTTGAGCTGTCTAGAAAAGCAATGGAGCGTAAATAGCAGTACAATTTGAGTACATAGTTTGCATATTTCCTTAATCACTTCTAGAATTACTTTGGAACGCTAAAGGACAAATAATGCTTTTACAAAATAGGGAGATGGAAATGTATAACTTTAGTGCCTGACACATGGACGTCGAACACAGATTTTCAGAGTGAGTAAATCACGCAGTTAAAAGTGCTAGGAAGTAAGTATTTATACTTTGTCACTGTACTCGGTTGGATTTTTTTTAGGTGTCTGTACTGTGGGTATTTCATTTTCCTACAAGTTTTTCTGTTACAATGTTTGAAAGCAGATATCTGTACTTTCTATTCCTTACTTTGTCAAAATAGGAACATTTCTTTGTTCCATATCTGTAGATAATTAAGACGTAAATTAAGAATGTTTTTTTTTTCTAACTTCTCAGTTCGAGTACTATGCAAGTTAATCAAAGAGGGTAACTATTTCCTCTACAGAGATTTTTTTTCATTATTCCAAGTTATCAATATATAATTGACAGTAAAAATGCACTTTTATTTTTTACGTACATATTTCAGTCTGCGATTTTTTTGCTTGTACAGTGCGGGCATACTGTAAAAGATTTGGGGGGGTGTACTTTCCCCCTCCATTTCTCCCAGTTTTGGTGGAAAACAAATATTGTTTTTCAGCGTTTTTTGAAGAATCTTTTGAGTTACATTTGATTTATTAATTTATTTATTTTTATTTTATTTTTCCCCCAATGCATTGCATTTAATTTGGGGCGTAAATTATATGCCGGATTTTGCAATTCGCTGGCCGGACCACTCCCTATCCTTAGCGAAAAGTGCAAAAAGTTACTTCTTTTTCTCTGTAAAATTGATTTGGATTCAGTCAACATTTACTTTATTAATGAATCCAATTTCAAACAAGGATTTCAGTATCTTGTATTCAGTAATTTTGTATACATTTACATAATTGAATGCATGTTTTTTCATCAGAATTGAAATAATTGAAATATATCCGCATATATCACATGCGTTTTTGTTTGCAAAAAATATATACTTTTTCCACCTATGCTTGTAATATTTCACGCCTGGATTGTATCCACTTTGTGAGTATGATCGTGACGTATGGTAGCCTGTTACATCATAGTGATGATTCACGGTGCATCCTGTCCGGAGCACCTGCCCCCCCCCCCCCCCCCCCCATCATCCTCTGAGAATGTCACCATGGAGACATGAAAACAGAGCAGAGATTATCATATTGCGCATGGATGCGCAAGCTAAATAAATCTACCCGACACAACCTTTGTGTTTTTTATTAAGAGGACAATCTTCATCTTATGAGACCACATTGTTGTTGTTGTTGTTGTCCACATCATTACATAGTTGAGCAGCAAGAGCACAAAGAGCTTCCAGTCCCAGGCATGTGACGGCTGTTTCCTTGCGGGTTAGGTAATGTAGAGGCAAGTCTTCTCACCGAGGTGTGACATGTCATGCTGCAGCCACAGAGGACACGACTCAAGCGCTTGTTCTTTGGTTTCGTCATAGCAACTTCTCCTGATCCAGCTGGCTTGGCAACTCTAAAGTAAAGTCTCTTGTTCGGTACAACCGTCACTCTACAGAGCCATTTTGTCACTTGCGTCGACTGAAAATGACATCACAGATACCCTGAGGGCTTAAATAACGACCAATCATGGCTCAGTCTCAGAAAACAGGTGAGCTGTGATTGGTCGTTACCTGAGCCCTGAGCAGTTGTGATGTCATTTTCAGTCGACAGAAGTGACAAAATGGCCACCCCCAGAGCGGGCTAAAAACGGGTGGATTAACCTTTATTCCACAAACACAATATTTATCAGAATGCCTTGTTTCAACTAGTGAGTTTAAATAGAACATATTCTTAAAAAAAATGTTTGGGTTGACTTCCTCTTTAAGTAAAACCTAAGTTTTATTGATAGATTATGCATATTTGAAGATAATGATTGAAAACATGCAAATGTGCTAAGACTGAAAACTACGGTATGTAGTACTATATTGTGAGGATATAGCATTAAGCTGTTTTTCACCATTTTTCCTGTTTTTTTTTTCGGGACGTGGATTATACACCACCCAGTGACGTACTTGGATGTCTTGTACGAGTTGCACATTTCCCCCCCCCCCCCCCCCCCCATATAAAAATTTGAGCACTAACTTTGCATCAGTGGTCATCCTGCGCAACTGCGAGTTACTCACTTACCAGTACGTATACTGTAATTACTTGGCTTGCTATACTATGACGTTAGCAAGAGCTATGTCTACAAAAATGCATCTTCCCTGGAAACCACAATTTACATAATGTAAAGTGGGCTGTTATGCACCGAAACTTAGCCGGCGACAGGGTGCGGCCGTCACACGCTAACACGGGCTGCGGGCGACCATGATGCCAGGACCGGCCTGGAAATAAAACGAAAATTTACATATCTTCCCAAAATTCCCGATGGCCACCCCGTCCCTAGCCGAGGTGCCCCGTGATTGATTGGCAAGCACTCCAGCGAGTAGTCTGTCTTTCACTCCAAGTCAGCTGGAGGAGGGTCAAGCTCCCCGTGACCCAGAACAGGATAAGCAACATGGACAGATAATGTTACTTTTTCCCAAGATTAAGCTTGAGTGAAACAATTAGTGGAGGGATTCAAGTCTACAAGCAACAAGGGATGTCATGCTCTCAACAGACACTTTTGGTCCAAGCCTGTTTGCCCAATAAAATGGATTGTTGCTTTGGATAAGAGTAATATAATGTTTGGTTAGTTTAATTGTGCTGGCAGGATGCTGCTGTTGCTCCAGCAGAGTTATGAATGTTCAGTCTTAAATTGAAAATGTGCGGTTTTCCAGGCAGCTTCACACAGCTTTTGGAATCCTCCCCGTGACATTGTGGCGTCCCTGGTTTTTCAGGAATTTCAACCATATGTCGCCACTCCAAATGCTGTCGAACATGTTTTGGAAAGGTGTAAATTCCCACAGTATTTTAAAGAGGTTGAATTCGCATGATGAGCATGCAAAGGACGCAAGCATATAAAGTCATAATCAAAACATCTTTGAGGGTGAAATTTCCTTTCATAGCCACATATGACCACACATGTGACAGCTATGTTAGTGGGAAATGGAATTTAAGCCTCAAATATTCATGATACAAATTCACATTTCACATGCTAAAAACAACATAGCTTGTAAATGGATGAAAAGCATTATCCATGATCAAAAACAGATGAGGGTGACCGTTTAAACTAAAGCAATATGCTGTCAATGCAACAGACTGCTCAAACATCCTGACTCAAGGTGCGGATGGACATACAGTATTTATGTGTCATAAGGCCAAAACCAGGAAACTCTTACTGGACTACAATATGAGATTAAGGGGGATAAATCTCACTATTGATGACTGGCCAGGGATTATATGAGCCCATCTGAGTGAAGGGCTTTGGCCCGTGTAAACTTTCACTCATATCCTTTTACTCTTCTCATCTTCAAACTGTTGTTTTTTTTTGTAGCAAATCTTTTAAATATAATCCAAAAATAATGCACGTATGCAAGAGTTACCAGTTTATCATTTAAAAACAAATAAAGACATTAGTCATTTAGTGCGACTAGAACTTTAATGAAAACAAATGCCAGCTCTGTCTCCCTCTATCGGTCTCCAGTTGTAAAACATTCCAGTCTTAATCCCTCTGCTTTGGAAAGCCATTTTATTCAATATCCTTGACATCCAGTTTAAGGTTCAATACTAGTGTACTCTTTGTCTTCACTGTTAAGACAACCCAGCACACTAGTAGAACGACTGTATCTTATGATACTAGTTTTTCCCCACTAATACTGCCACCTTTGGCCTTCTTGCACAACCCTACACTGGATATCAAATGAATGCTCAAACGGCTTTCCATAATATATTTGATGCCCAGCCTTATCATCTTACAAGTGAGAACAAAGAGTGTACTAATACACAAAGGATATCAAAGAAATGATCTCGTGCTAAAGAACATTCAAGCACCAGTTAATACTGACCGCAAAAAAAGCTTAAAAAAATACAGCCATGTTGTTTTATTTTGTATCGGACACAGCTGCAGCACTGTTTTGGGCACAAGGAAGGCACACACAAAATAAACACCTATTTGTATTCAAATTATTCAATGATTTGTGAGTGCAACTACAAGTAAGTGTTTCATGAATTCATGTTGCAGACTTCGGATGTTTCTTTCCAAAAGGTGGCAGTCATCCCTCAGGCCATTGGCATTTTAGCATAAAAACTAAACAAAATCAGTTATATACATAAGGACAATTTACAGAGTCATTACAAACACACAGACTTGATTTTTAATATATATATATATATATATATATATATATATATATATATATATATATATAAAAAAGCTAATTTCAAAACAGGAAGCAGTCTCACCTCAGACTAAGGTACTGAAAATGTATATTTACAGCAAGCAGCATTTCCATTGTGTTCCTTCATACACACTGTAATAAAAGCACATGTAAAGAAGCGGCGAGGCTATAAAGCTGCACACTTACCAGAGTGAACAAAAACACACGGTATAAAACAGACACACTTATTGTTATTATTATTTTTTAATTTCATAAAAACGTCAAATGTCTTTGTTGAAGTCCAAATACTACAGCTCTGTAATTTTTCACTGCCGTGTGAGCAAGGCAGGCCGGTCTTCATGGCGCCATCTTCACATCCTAAAGAAATGACAGTGAAGCTCCACCTATTCGTGGTTTGCTATTCCCAAATTCACGTTTGTTTGTTTATTTTTTCTGTGGAACCTATTTGCAGTTAATTCTCGGAAAAATCACCCATTCGGGTTGTTTGTGCGCTTTTTTTTAATGCCACAAGATGCCACCAAAGCACCGGCTAATAGAAAAATAGTGCAGTGTTCCCTTGATTTACGAGAGCCGCAACTTACACGTTTTTTGAATTACTAGATGGTGCTTGGTCTTTTTTTTTTTTTGCTTTGTGTCTTGTGACCAAGCTTCAGATATATGCCACTGGGGAAATAAAAGATTGCACAGCATTTTTTTCAGCGTGTAGTGTAATGTCCTCGCAGGTGGGCAAGGAGAGCCGCAGTCGCCAACTCATTTTTAGGAGGTTAGTGGAAGAGTTAAATGCACCAATATAAAACAAGAACACTCGCAAGGAGCTGCTGTAGGCCACAACTCAGCCCACACGTTTTAGTCATTAAAAACACATTTAATAAAATGGGTTTTTTTTGTGCTGAAATGGACTAATGGCATTTCATTGAATTTTTAAGTCAAATATTTATTTGATACAGGACTAAATTGAATTCCGATGTTGGTCACTGAATAAATTAAACTTGCATGGCACGCTACTGCTCTAATCAATTTGTGGTTTAGCATTCACAAAGTCAACGATTTTTTGGGGGTGGGGATTTTAAACCTTAAAACTATGCTCCGTTATTCACTGAAAAACTGAGAGCACAATTACTCTGTTTTTGTCCTAAAAGTATTGCTTTGCCGCCATCTTGTGGCATCTTGGTGCCAAGGACCTATGCTTTACTCATAAGGCGCTTCATTTAGACACAAATAGTGCTTTGCTGCCAACTTGTTGCATCTTAAGGCAGTTACAAACTGGCATAAAGTACTCACTGATTTTTGATATTCGCGGCAGGGTTCGGTTGCTATCCCACGGCAAAAAGCAGGGGTTGACTGTACTGTTAAAACTTTTTTTTTTTTTTCTAAATCACCTATAAAATATATGATATAGTGGGGGTGCAAATGATGGACTGCAATATCCCAGTTGAACTCTGTAGCTCAAACAGCATGAATGTAGATGTTTTTTCGTGGTCGGAGTAATGCTCTGCTATTTGGGACTTGGCGTGTGCTCGTCTCCCGCGATGTGCTTCCAGAGAACCCCCCCCGACCCTCTGTGGATCTCCGACATGGAAGTGAAAGGAAGCCGCTGACCTGCAGGGATGGGGATGGAACACGAGCTCGGCCTCCCCATGCGTGAGCAACACCAAGTGTTTGCAGTCTGATGGCATATGCCGTCATACTGTTTGTTCATAGCGACACAGCTCGGTCCGGTAGTATAACTCCCATCACATTTCCACCAGTGGACACCTGGACGTCCCGGCCTTTTGTCGGCCTCATCTCGCCCCAAACTTCTCTGAGGATACGTCCCACCCTCGTTAGTTTTTGGGGTAGATCTTCTCGTAGAAGAAGTTTTGCGCCAGCATGTAGAGTTCGCCGTCCTTTTCCCGCACTGCGTGGGCCCTGACAAACTGGAATTGCTCCAGGGCAAACTCGTAGAACTCGTTCTCCATCTTCCAGATGGCCGACTGCTGCAGTTTGGCCGTGGACTCCTTGGTGGGCGGCTTCTTTTCGCTGGTCTTCCTCAAGTGGGATTTCTTCCCTATGATCACAAGAAAGAACGGGGAATCAAGGCAAGCCGTAAGAGAGAAGACATCGCTATTTAGTTACATTACATATATTACACTATTAGCACGCATACACTCAGCACGAGACAGTACAAAATTCTCACAAAGATAATAATGCTCAGTAACTGACGTTGACAGACGGGTATTATTTTAACAGACTGTTACAGTAAAAACCTGTTACGGTTAATGGAATGAAATCTAGTATCCATCATTGCTAATGAAAAGATCTAAGTGGAGGAGCTCCAGAAAACAATGAGTGATTGATGCCTCAATCATATTAGAGTTTTTATTCACCTAAAGCCGCACTCTAAAAACAGGTTGGGTTAAAAATAAGACAATTTGGGGTCAAAAATGGACGGATCCACAACTTGGGTCAATTTGACCCAACTTTCTTAAAAAACAAACAAAAAAAAAAGGTCTGTTTTGTACAATTTGTGGATCGGTCCATTTTTGACCCAAAATTGTGTTGTTTTTAACCCAACCGTTTTTAGAGTGCAGTAGGAGTAACATATAGCAATGCACTTGGCTACTAATTATTTCTCCTTTTCATGGCAAAATCATCCTTGGTGGAGGCTCACAAACTGCTGCTCTTCTCGCAGATATTGTGTGCTACACAGTAATCCCCCGCTCTTTGTGGGGGATTGGGCCCCAAACCTGCTGCTGAGAGTTGAAAACTGTGTGTTTCAAACAACAACAACAACAGGTAAGTGACTATGATCCAAAAACAAATGCCAAACAACTCATCTTACAACATTACCTTTAAAAAATTTTGTTTTGAAAAAGCACCATAAGTGCAACTACACAGTCGGTGAAGATGCTCCGTAACTTCACTAACAGCCCAAGCTAAATTTCAGTTTATATTTAGATGAAAATTTCCCCTCAAACACCGAAAAAGATACCATTTCCAGATTTGAACTAAGTGGATTGAGTACATTAAATGATTAAAAGGTCTGACTTTATCTGAAGATGTCCACTACGGTGGCTATAAAGATTACACACCCCTGTTCAAATGCCATGTTTTTGAGATATATAAAAAAAAAAAACGTGACCAAGATAAAACATGTCAAAACTTTTTTTCCCACCATCATTAATGTGATATTTTCAAGAGGCAAGGAGGCAAAAAAAAAGGAAAAAAAAAATAGATAATGTGGTTGCACAAGCGTGCCCAGTCTTATAATGGGAGGTGTGGCTGTATTCATGTCATTTTTACTGGCACTAAGCAACTTTGAGGAGGATGGGCGCAACCCTGGCACACCAAAAAAATACAAATATCCTGAATTGCTTTACGGCATACTCACTTCCTCCTTTCGCTATAAGGACGGAATTCAATTCGAACGTCTACGCGCTGGTGTCATGGCAGAAGCCCCAAAACAAAGAATAAAACAAAAGCATTAAAAAATTGTATTGTATCGTATTGAAACTGACTAGTTCCCATGCCCTCTCAAATCTAACCATATGTATACATGACTGCTAAAAATAGAAGAATGCTGATCGGTCTTGGTTAAATGAGGCTTAGCAAGTGCTTAGGGAAAACGGCAGGTTTCAGTGAGTGATTGTTAATTGCTGGGATCTGCTCAGACACCAATTAAACATGATTAAACAAGAAGGCAGGAATAAGGTCAAGAGCAGAGAGCTGACTTCACTTTGTTGCCGTTTTTGTGTCTCGCTTCACCCTGTCCTCTGCTGTCGCTTCTCTTCAACGACTACACGAAGAGAGGAAACGTCTATATTTGGATGGTGCTTAACATTTATTGGAGCTGAGGTGATGTGAGGCTGTAATGCTCCGGGTTATGACATCCATCACACGACTCAAGTGAGGGGAAAGCAGAATAGAAGGTTATATTACAGACGTAAAACTTGAGCTCAATAATTAGTCACATTATTAACAAGACTTAACACCCTGACATACAAATATATTTTTAGAGGTGTGCACAATAGCCTCTGGCATCTCATCAATATGGCTGCTAGAAGGAGAAAAAAAACTGTACAGTGGCGCCTTGCCGTACAAGCTTCATTCGATCCGTGACCAAGCTTGTAACTCAATTTAAACGTCCCTGTATATTTTTTGTTACGTGTTTTAAATAAATAAAAATAGCACTGCATTGTAAACAACATCGTAAAACACAATAAAAGAGGATGTGTTTCATAAAGCGTAATTACGCCACGCACTGTAGGATTTATGAGTAAGATTTGCGACTTTAAAGGGGAAATCATCTATGTCCTATGCAAGCCCACTAGTTGAAACAAGGCATTCTGACAAAATATTGGGGGTGGTGGCCATTTTGTCACTTCTGTCGACTGAAAATGACATCACAACTACCCAGGGCTCAGGTAACGACCAATCACGGCTCAGCTTTAGAAAACAGGCGAGCTGCGATTGGTCATTCCATGAGCCCTGAACAACTGTGATGTCATTTTCAGTCGACAGAAATGACAAAATGGCCGCCCCCTGAGATGGCTAAAAACGGGTGGATTTTGCTGCTTATCTCATATTGCACAAACGCACTATTAATCAAAATGCCGTGTTTCAACTAGTGGGCCTGCTGGGGAAATATTCTTGTAAAAAATATGTTTGGGTTGATTTCCCCTCTAAGGAGAGTGGCCTTGTAAGTGATGTTAAGGGCTGTAGTCAGTCTGCATGTGAGTGTGAGTTATGGCCGACAGCAGCTTCTTGACAGTGTTCTCATTTTGTATTTATGTGTTTGACTGAGAAAGTGTATCCTGCACAAGTCAAGGCACCGCTGTATGTATAAGCATCAGAAAATACTTTGTAAAGGCAATAACAATGAACTAATCTTCGATGTAACCTCCCCGCCCTTTAATCATTTTTGAAAAGGGATGAAGTCAATCCTCGTCTAATGCAGCTGCAAAATTGCATTGACAATGCTTTGTTCAGAGAGTGTTTAATATCTGAGCAGGATTTAATTCTTGCAGGGCTCTCCATTATTCATAGTTCATACATTGGTGTGAAGCACAAGTGCATGTGGCGTTATCAAAATCCAAAAGTCTGATAAATAGTTCAAACCACAAAAATAAGCAAACACAGCACGCATTTACATACATCCTTGTATTTGTGGCTGCCGTGATTGGCCGTTAGTTGTAGGAGTTGCATTCCAGACCCATCCGTGATAGTTGAAAATCAGCGACCGTTTAGTTTCTATAGTAGCCTTAAAATGCCTCCTTTCACACACTTCAGACTTGGTAAAACACACATTTTAACCATGCCGCCTCTTGATTGAAGTAGGAAAAAAAAAAAAGAGTAATTAAGGTACTGCAATTCCTCTCGCATGTGGGCAACGAGAGCCCCAATCGGCAATACACTTTCAGAAGTTTTTTTTTTTTTTTTTTTTTAATGGGATAAACAGACAAACACACAAATCCAAAATGAGTTTGGCCACAACTCACAGCCAGAATCAGAATCAGAATCAATTTTACTGGCCAAGTATGTAAAGAAACACACAAAGAATTTGTCTCTGTTAGTATGAGCCAAACTAGTATTGCCAGAGCTGCAATACTTTTCGTACGGCATTTTACGAAAAATTGAGCATCCGTTATTCGTCATCCATCTGCAGCATGGGGAAAAAAATAGTAACCGTCTATAGGCCGGTCCTCCTCTAATTTTAAACGGCCGTCCGTCAGCGAGTCCGACTAAACTTTTCGCCGTACCCCCGCCCCCGAAACATATTCCAACACACTTTTTTAAAACACAAAGTAAATACTGTATATAGTATTTCATCACAAATTTGATAATACTGTTGAGCAAAAAAACAATTGACATATAGTGGGAAAAGAAATTACCAATGTGCTCGCAAAAAAAAAAAAATGTTTACGTCTGTGAAGATTGTTAGTCATCTAAGTCATTGTAATCCATAAAGGTTGTACGGAAAAGGATTAGGGCCAGTGGTGGAAAAAAAATAAGGTTGGTAAGATTCTCACTTTTATTTCAGAATTCTGACTTTATTCTCAGAATTCTGACTTTAAAGTTGGAATTCTGAAAAGTGAGAATTCTGACTTTCTTCTCAGAATTCTGACTTTAAAGTCTAAACAATTCTGACTTTAGAGTCATAATTCTGAGAAGAAAGTCATAATTCTGAGAATAAAGTCATGATTCTGAGAATAAAGTCATAATTCTCACTTTAAGGTCAGAATTCTCACTTTCAAGAACAATTCTGACTTTGAAGTCAGAATTCTCACTTTAAAGTCTGAATTCTGAAGATAAAAGTGAGAATCTTAACAACCTATTTTTTTTTTCCCCCGCTGGCCCTAATTCTCTTCCGTAAGTTTGACTTGAGGGCAAATGGACTCTTCTTAAAATAAAAAAAAAATAGTGCTATTAGGCCAATGAAATGATGGTTAGCTGTTTAGACGCGCACCTGTTTTGTACAGTTCAGTGGCTCCTTTGAAGAAGCGCGGCAGAGCTGCCTCCAGCATCATGACAAAGTCCTCCAGCTCTTCCGTCACTCCGACCAACATGTACTCGTTCACTAAATTGTATTTAGCCTGCTCCAGAGCCCACTGGCTACCCACGTTCCTGCAAAAGACAAAGGTTTGCATTTTTAATCCCGCGCGGACAGGGAAATGCTCACAGGACAAGATAAGGGAAAGGAGAAGACATAACACAGGGAATGACAAAAGGAAGGATAAAGACGACGAAATACTCCGGGTAGGTTTAACTTAAAAAATAAAATCTTATGTAACAAAACAGGCAAGAATTAGGAGCTGTTTGATCTTCTGTGTTGAAAAGAGGCGTCACAGTGTGCTAAATTCACTCCACACAAACTCCACACTGTAAAGACTAAAATCCAATTCACATTTAATATCTCAAATCAACGCATAATATATTTCTTCTTACCAGCTATTTTTCATTTTAATTACTTGCGTCAACTTTGTCATTATCCTAATAGCACCAATTGCTGAAGTTATTTTTTGATGTTTTCATCAACAACAACAAATTCAACAAACAAGAGTCAAGTTGCCTACATTCAACATTTGCTGATTACCATTACCTGGAAAATTTACAATCTACACAGAAGTAAAAGGAGTAATGATGTTAACACTGTATGTAGGATCCTAACTTGCAAATTTAATAGGACTGTATTCATTGGTCCATTTTTAGTCATTCACGGTTTTGTTTTATTTTGTTCTACATTTGTTCTACTATTAAGTGCATTTTTAAAATAATTTTCTCTGTTTATTATCGTTTTCATTTTGTTTTAAAAATGTACTGCCTATGTTAATAAAATGTATCCCTAATTCACTAGCTTGATGCAGTCATTGCAAAGGAATCTAAATTAAATATTAAAATGTATTTTTTTTTTTTTTTAGTTTATCTGTTCCAATAACTTTACTCACCCTAGAAATGTGTTTGTTTCATCATAAATAATCAAAATAAATAATGGATGAAATGTTTTTGATTCATCTTTTGGTGTCAGACCCAAATGTTTTTAGCCTAAAGCTAAAAAAATGGAATTGGGCTCCTCTCTGTTCCAATTCTTTTTGGTGTGGAATCTGTGTGGTCTAATAAATCTGGCAGATGCAAAAATGTCACATTTGGATTCTCTTAGCATTATAATGGAATGTGACACACAGACCAAATGTGCTAGTAGTTGGACTATTTTTTTTCATACAGCAAACAAGGCACTTTGTTTGGTCTTGTCTTTATGGAGTGTCATTGTCACCACTGACCAGCATTCAGAGTAGTGCCCGCAGAAAAAGGGAATCTGGAGCCAAAGCTTCTCTGGGGCGCAGTCAGAGCCGCCGGCTGATACACATTCATCGAATGTCTGAAACATGGCAAAAAGATGAAATTAATGCATCCATTTTACGTATGATGAATATGTGCAGAAGTGTCTTAAGACTGGGACCTTTTTGTCTCCTTGTTTCCTTCGCCTCAACCCGGGTCGGTAGTCATCTCCGAAACGCAAAAAGTAGTAATAGGAAACCAGCCTTTCAATGGGGTCTCTGATCACATTTATGTAGATCGGCTTCATCTTCACACCAAACCTGAAAAGTGACTTGCTTGGGTTAAAAGTGGATTTGGAAAACGTAACACGTGACAGTGGTGTCTTGACCTGCTGGTTTCATTCATTTGATTCGTCATTAATGTAGACAAGTATTTATTAGTTTACTTTCATCAGTATTATTATTTTACCTATTGTGGTTTACGTTTTGTGTTCGAGATAATATACAACACTTTGTTACAGCTGCAGTTGTTGTCGTTTAAAGTAGAAGTCAACCCAAAAATGTTCTTTACAAGAACATATTCTATGCAGGTCCACTGGCCGAAACATGGCATTCTGATTTAATAATGCATTTGTGGAATATGAGTTAAGCAGTAAAGTCCACCCGTTTTTATCCATCTCAGGGGGCGGCCATTTTGCCACTTCTTTCGACTGAAGATGACGTCACAGTTGCTTAGGGCTCAGATAACGACCCATCATGGCTCAGCTTCAGAAAACTGATGGCTAAAACCGGTGCATTTTGCTGCTTAACTCATATTCCACAAACCGAATATTAATCAGAATGCCATGTTTACTGCAAAGGGTTTTTTGGGGTTGACGTCCTCTTTAAGTGCTTTATAAATAAAGTTGAGTATTTTTTTCCATTAAAATTGCTTAGTATGTATCCATTTTAATATTTTTTTGTATTTATCTCCTTAATCAATTAATTATATATATAGGTACAATAAATATATTATTAAATATAAAGATACCATTTTTTAAAAATGACATGTACTGCACATTTAAGATTTTTGTCATAGGTTAATTCATTAACATTAAATTAGTTTAAAATACAAATGGGATAAAAAAGTCTTGCTGTTAAAATGAACTGTTTTACATGTATTTTTAGATTTACTTTATGCAACAATTGCTTGACTGATTTATTAAAATTACTAACCCACAAATATTAATAAAATAAACAATTTTCCTGTACATATACATATAACAATTTATTTATATAACAATGTAACAATTCATTTATTTTATTTAAAAAAAAGAAAGAATTACATAATTGATCACATCTTATTTCTAAATAATACAACAAAACATTCCATTAAATCTATAAATATTACATAAAAACTATTTTACATAGTTTACAGACACATTAAACCATGTTTTCTTATAAAAAGGGAACATTTTCACTAAAATGGAATAAAGTATATTATTGACTTAGTCACAGTATATCTATATTTTTATTTTATTTTATCTTTTACTGCTATAAAACCTGAACTTCCCTTCTGGGTATCAGTAGAAGACCTTATCTTATCTTATCTTATCTGCTTGTTGGAAAAAAACAAAAAAACATAGGTGCCCTCGCGCACTCAAGTTTGCCCACCCTTCCATGACAAGAGGTTCCGTCCCCTGTACAAATACAGAGCACTTGAACGCCACAAGGAGGAGTCAAGTGCACACATTCTTACTTGGTGAAGTCCAGGAAGGAGACATGGCCATGGTAGAAGGCTGGCTTCATCTCCCTCCATTCGGTCACATTTTTCACAAACCGCACCTGAACAAAGAAAAATGCTCATTAGTGTGGCCGGTCAATGAATGTAAAACACAAAGAAAGTGTACAGTAAACCCCACAAATGACAGAGGTATACAGTATTATGATAACAAGTGTTTATATTAATACAGTGGCACCTTAACTTAAGAGTGCCTTCATTTATTTATGAGTTTTTACGAGCCATCGCTGAGTCGATTTTTTTTGTTGGCGATGTGTTGCAAGCACATAAAGAGACAAATACACACAGTCACCAATGCTCGCTACAGTAGTTACACTAAATAAAACATTCATTATGTTTTCATACAATAGTGACTTTTTTTCTTTTCAAACACTGGATGAAAAAAATGGTGGTGTTTGTTAGGGGAATTTAAAAGACTTTAAAGTATATTGAGTTGCGAATTTGGCCACGGAACGAATTAAGCTCCCAAGTCAAGGTACCACTGTAGTTTAAACTGTGGTGTTTCATTTTTTTGGTATCAGTATTTCTTGGAACCCCAATTCCAATTAAGGTGGGATAAAATGTCAAAACAGAATACAATAAATTGCAAATCATTTTCAACCTATACCAATCAGGGCTCAGATTCAGAAAACAGGTCAGCCGTGATTGGTCATTGTGAGCAGTTGTGATGTCATTTTCAGTCAACAGGAGACAAAATGGCCGATGACAAAAAAGTAGTGCATTTTGCTGCTTAATTTATATTCCACAAACGCAAAATTAATCAGAATGCCGTGTTTCAACTAGTGGGCCTGCTGGGAACATATTCTTGAAAAAAAGATGTTTGGGTTGACTTCCGCTTAAATACAGAGTGGAGTGAGTACTTTTCAATACAGAGTGGAGTGTGAGCACTTTAAAAAGGCAATAGATAGTGACCTGGTCCTGTATGGACATGACAGGGTTGTTTTTGGTGGTGTTGATGTGCAGGACGTGGTAGTGGTTCTTCCCGCACAGGTCGTAGGCGATGTTGGTGAAGGAAGTGCTCGCCGTCTTGGGCACACGGTTGTAGATGATAACCACGTCATGGTCGCTCTCGGAAACAGACACCCACGACGATTCCCGCTCCCGCAAGCCATCTTGGGTGTGCCGCTGCTCGATCTCCCGTACCTCGTGCCTAGCAATGGCCCGCTCTAGAAGGATGACAACAAGTTTAAAAGAGTCAGAAAAATAGATAAATATGTGAACCCTTTGAAATGACAAAGATTGCTGTTTTCGTCTGTCATAAAATGTGATTTTCATCTAAGTCGCAATAATAGATCAACTGTACTTAAACGAAGAGCATGCAAACAATTACAGCTGTGGCTTGAGATATGAGTTTAATTTGTTCTCTCTGTAACCACACTTGAAACTCAGAAGACTTGAAATCGTCTTTTCCTATTTAAATAAATGGGAAGACCACACGTTTTCCAGCCTCCTATAACTTGAAAGAGTTAAAAGTATTTCTAAAAGCCTCGATGTTAACCAATCCACGGCAAGACAGATACACTTCTATAAACGATTGAAGTTCAGTACAATTGCTACTCCCCCTCGGAGAGGCCGTCCCGCTAAGGATGACTGCAAGAGCACAGTGAATAATGCTCTGCACTCTTTCCTTTTTTTTATTTTCATTTTCAATAGAGGAAATCAACAAAAAACACTTTTTTTTTTTCAAGAATATGTTCCCAGCAGACCCACTAGTTGAAACACGGCATTCTGATTAATATTGCGTCTGTGGAATATGATTTAAGCAGCAAAATCCACCCCTTTTTAGCCATCTCCGGGGACGGCCATTTTGTCACTTCTGTCGACTGAAAATGACATCACAACTGCTCACAACGACCAATCGCGGCTGACCTGTTTTCTGAATCTGAGCCGACAAACGCAATATTTATCAGAATGCCCTGTTTCAACTAGTGGGCTTCATAGAACATATTCTTTAAAAAAAATGTTTGCGTTGACTTCCACTTTAAGTTTATTTCCACAACATTGCACCAAAAACACAATATTGTTTTACATTGGGAAAAATGGACTCTGAAATGGATCCTCTGAATCTTAAAGCTAAAGAACTCTTGTTCTGTGCTACGGGTAAAACTACTCTTTGGAGAGTTTAAACAAAAATTGAGTGGAAGGAACACACTGTACTATGTTGGGGGGGGGGGGGGGAGAAAGAGAAGCACAGCACACCACCATCAACTGCTGAGAATGCTTTCCTGCCTCAGGGCCTGGATTGGGCCTGCCATGCATCTCTATGAGAGAGAAAAAAATAATAAATAAATAAAAGTATCAAGACAATTTGCAGCAGCTCTTAGTATGATGCAGCGCACACCTTTGCAAAATGCAACAACAATATGAAATACTATGATGAATAATAATTTTAAAAAGCTACAGTGTTGAAAACTTGCATTAAATAGCGCATCTTTTTTTGTTTGTTGGTGAGTTGACAGACTATTTTGAGTGTTTTAGTGGTTGAACAAAAACACCACTGTACTCTCCTCCCACATGCTCCATCTGTTTATTCTGGCAATCAGCGTGCTAAATGTCTCATAGGCCTGTCAACGTCATGCTCAGACAACCTTCTATATGACTTCTGTATGTATTCTATCACCATGTAAATTTAGTTAAAATAACATTTTTTTTTTAGGACAGAAAACAGTAAAGAAATACTTTGTGTTTAGGGGAGAAAGTAAAAATTTGAAGAACTAAAATAATGCGGTTGTACAATATTCCTATAAGTGCGGTTGTTCGCTTTGAAACGCATGTGAAAAAGTCATCCGTACTACGTGCCTGTCTTTTCTTCAGCTGCGGCTGGAGCCCGAGTCAAGATGGAGTGAATTATGAACGGTTCCAAATACAATCCGTCACAAAGCCTTCAGGCATTTCGTGACAAAGCTGACAATGAAGAGCGAATTTCACCTTTCGGCACGACAACCCCGAAGCACACATCCAAAATCGACAACAAGAATGGCTCCACTGGAGGGAAATGTAGATTTTAGAACGGCCCGGAGCAAAATCCAGTTGAGAGTCGCTATGCACAAGTGATGCCCTTGCAAAGTTGACGGCTTTTGCATGGAAGAGTGGTCAAACATGGTTAAGTCGAGGTATTTCAAAAAATGTTTGTAATGTGTTTTAATTAAGAAAAATAGCACTCTATAATATTGTCTGATATAAAAACATACCATATTGACAGAAAAAAAAAATGCAATGTAAAGAATGACACAGGTTTTCTCACATTTTATGCTTCAATTCAATGGACATCGTGCTGCACGTGGAGGCAGTATGATATAGATGTGGATATGCTGAGCTAGCCAAAACTCCCCACTAAGCCGCAGGAATATTAGTCAGTCTTGAGCGTAGGATAGTTTGACTTGATTTACTGCGCCAAGATTTATCTACTGGGGTTGAGATGAAATGATGAAAAGCTGCGAGACGGGAGCCAGAGGTGACAGGCCGAGGGTGAGAGGTTGGCAGTTTGACTGGACGGTGACAGTTATTTGAAAGACAGTGGACATGGGAAGGCGTATCAATTCACTACAAATGAGGAGGGTGGAAGGTTGGTGTGTGTAAACTGGAGTAGTGAGAAAAGATTGCAAAAGCGGCCTCTTGCCTTTGTTGCCTGCAGGCTTTTCTTCATCTGAATTCATGGCAGACTGACTGCTGTTGACAATGCTCAGAGAAGCCTGCAGGAAGGACGACCGAGGGGATTGTGTGTGCGCGTGTGTGTGTAAGAAGGAGCGGCAGCACATCACGGGAACCTCTAATATCCGTGGGAGCTCATAGCTGTCACAACCTTGCCACCTTTATATCAGGGGTTCTCAAACTTCATGGGTGCAGGGATTCCTGACAGGGAAGATATATTTTTTTTAAATTTTCCACACCTAAATGAATTTTCTAAAAAACATTTCCACAATATTCATGATCTTTTCACAGTAATTCCCCGTATATTCGCAGTTTATTTCTGAAACACCCTAAGATGGCACCAAAGCCCTGGCTAAACAGGAACGTAGTAATTGGTGTCAAGGAAATACAGTGAAACTGTATCTTTTTTGGAATGCGGGGAGTAAAGTTCTTTTTATACTGCGCTTTGTTTTTTTGTGGCATACATCGCAAGGTGAGATGCAGGATGGCGCAGGGCAACAAGGGGCCAGTGCCAGCCCCATATTTGGCACTCCTTGCTAAGCAACTGAACAGGAAGTGGCCTGGTGCCTTTTTACAAACTAGGTCACAGTTCTGTAATATGTACTGTATTTGTCACTGTTACAACAGCAAGCCCAGGCTTTGTTAATAATAATGGGTGAGAGGAGAAGTGAAGCATGCGTGGCTATGCTAGATTTCAAACATGCTAAAATCAAAAACCTGCTAAAATCAAATAGTTTTGCCACTTTCAAGCAACTTGGTACCTTCCATCAATGTGCCTTATGTCATTTGTGTTGTGACCCAAAGCTCAGGACACTGGGACACCACATTTATTACTGTTTCCTCCATTTTCTCAACGCTATTTACTGTACAATAGGGATGTCACAATATCGTCAATATCGTGATATCGCAATATTAAAATCACCACGATATATCGCCGTTGTCATGTCACGATATTAATAGCAGCAAATATGTTTAAAAGCCCAAGTTGTTTTCCATTTGTGCAGTTCTAGCGGTGGTTAGTTTATTTATGAAGTTTAATTTGATGCCACCTATGTTTAAGACCCACACTAATCGCCAATAGGAGCGCATGACTGGCCAAGCCTATTTCATCGTGAATTCTGTTATTATGTACAAAAACAGAATATTGTGATGGTTTTTTTTTTTTGTTTTTTTTTTGACAATATTGTGAGCTTTGATACAGTATCGTGAGATTTTCTATATATCGCCAACCTCCCCACAATATTGTGATAATTATCGTATCGTGAGGCTCATATTCTGATATTATCGTACTGTGACATTTGGATATCGTGACATCCCGACTGAACAACTCCAACCAAACCTTTCTTGCAGTCATCACTCCGCCATGACATCTTCTATTGGTGCATGACTGTCGTCACGGCGGCGCCGTGCCCGAATGTAACATTCTTTAATTTGAGCAAAGCTGCCACGGTGGCAAACGCCCACCATGTGTACCACCAGCTGACGCTGTTGTGTCATTATGCCGTGGTGGCACATACACAATCAAAATGGATTGGCCAACGGCGCACTGTTTTGTGCTAAATGCAGCGTGACAGGGCCGTGAAAAGTCTAGACCCCCCCCCCCCCCCCCACACACACACACACACAAAAAATCAGCTTATAGGTGAATTTGCCAATGCCAAATTGCCAAATGGTTCACTGTACTCTAGAACAGATACCTGAAAAATTAAGTGCTGTAAAAAATATTTGTACTTGCTTAGCCATACACAAAATGTCTCACTTTCGCCTCTCTTCCACCTGCCTGAGAAGCTATAAATGCTGCCCCTGATCAAAGTAGTATCTGGTTACAGATGGAGCCGCACCGCTCTCGTGGCTGGTGCACGCGTGGAATCGCGCCAGGTGGCCGCAAAATGGTGTCTGGCAGACAGCAACAATTGGAATGGAGACGGTCATTCACACAGCAGCCAACATCGGTAGCAGTGGCAACAGTTGCAATGGTCCAACTTTACGGCCTGGGGCTCACATGTCCCTTTCTAGGATTATTTTTATGAGAGGGGTGGTAGGAAAGCTGGCTGTGATATTCAACAGAATTGCGGTGAGTCAAAGCTGCGACAATGCCGGCCATAAATTTTAGATGCCAGTCGAGCACCAGGCATCTCAAGGCTTTTAAGTGGAATAACGCTCAAACGCTCTGATAGCATGTTGGCTTCACATTCATCATCATGTGAAGTGTTTGCATTTTTCAGATGGCCACCTGAAGTGAAACACCACACAGCAAAATCGAACCAAGATGAAATCTCTCAAATTAAGGCAGACTCTGCTTGTAAGCTATTTCTTCTTACCAGGCAGTTTGTGTAGAAAATTTCTAGTCAGATTTGATTCTTTATGTGTACGTTTGGATTAAAATAAGACACACCGCAATTCTATAACTGTATGTAGTGTAAATACATACAGTGGAAATATGTTTTTCAGCAGGTAGGGACGGCCCTGGGACGGACTGCCCAGCTCTGTTTTTCACATTTCAACCAAGTTTAGACTGTAAAAGGATGTCTTTTTAAAGACGTCTTTTCAATGACATGAAAATTCCGTCTTTTCACCTTTCACTTTTCAACCAAGTTTGGACGTTTTTTTCAACGGACACAGTGACGTCTTTTCAACCAATTTTTGCTGGGTGGGTGGGTGTGTAACTCTGCTTTCAAAATGGCTGGCAGTGTATGAATCAATGCAAAACGATGCTTTAAATTTTAATGATGATTTAAATCCATGTGCTGAACACATTTTTATTCAGCCTTGTTGCATTGTATGTATTGTATTGTATTTTATTGTATTCTATTGTATTGCATTGTACCACGAGTGCAATGTTCATGTCCATAATCCGCATGATGAATTTGTTTTTTTATGTTTCCTTCTGACTGCTGGTCTTGAGTCACAAACAGGTGACCATGCATGTTAAAACTAACTTTGCCTTCTGGAAGGCTCCAGGGTGCTTAGGGGGCTTCCAGACTTTTCTGTCGAACAATGACAAAAGCTCGCGGGGGACAATCGTGTCCCTACCAACAACATCCAAACCACACTAAGAAGAGGCAAACAAAAACTCTTGCTGAAGACACTGTTTTTTGCCAAATTTCCAAACAGTCCACAAGGACAAAGCCAGCTTCGTGGGCTTTGCAGAAGACGCCCCATTCATTACTAGACTACTTGGCACAAACCTCCATATCAGGGGTAGCACACATGCACACAAAACGAAGCTTAGCGCTCCCATCTGAGGTCATTTAATTAGAGGACAAAAGCCTGAATTACTATGGCCACACAGCGGGCCTCCTTTCACTGCACATTTCTGCCACTTCCTCCCCTCCAGCCATCTCTGTGCATTAAAAGCCAATTATGAAGCGTGAATCCAACACGGGTCTTAAACACTGTGACAACTACAAGCCTATTACCCTCCCGGTTTTCATTCTCACCCGCCGACAGTAGAGAGACAGAGTGCTTGCAGTTGAACATATTTACTGAGGCAATTTCGCAGCCGATTAGAGACAACCATTTTGAGTCATCATTCATATTTTGCCACCAGATTTGTGAAAATGGGACGGCCCGTCATGTACTACCGCTGCCGCGTCACTCGTGATGGGATACTAAAAGTGAGGGAGACGGGATGATGCTTTGCCTAAGCAGATCATAAATCCATCACGGCCGGCTCTTTGCTTCAACCCAGGGGAGGGTTAGCCCCTTGAACCGAGACCTTGGGTTAGGTGGGTAATAGAGATTGGCTATCAGCGCCCTGACTGCGGTGCACAGCTTTTGCCGTTCTGCTCGGATGCCGCTGGATTGCAAAATCAACGACGGATGACAGAGAGGCGTCCTGGCCAGCCGGGTGGCTGGTATGTAAAAAAATGACGTTCATCGACTGCTGCTGCTGGTTTTGCGAATTCCTCGACACAGGCTTGGACGGTTATACGACAAACATGACAAACATATGGATAAGCGGAGTACGTCGGAAAATTATTGTGACAGTGTTTTCCTGATTGATGGCGGTTCACCAATTGTGGCCTTGCTCTATCGCAGTTTGTCTGTGCAACGTTTAGCTACTTATCGTTAGCTTTATAGCAGAAATGGGCACTCCGTCAGTGCTTACGGACGCACGTTTAGCTGGCGAATGACGAATGATTTGAAACTTCCAAAAACTGACGCAAGTGAGTTTTTGTCCGTCACCGGAATCGTCATTCACCGGCTCAGTGCCGACGGCCATTCCAAATTTTCACTGACTGACTCGTTCTTGCGTGACTTGCTTCGAGTGGATTGACTATGGGGCTGATCTCATTTCTCTGATTGCACGTTTCTATCTTCCCGCTCCTCTGTTTACATGCTAGCACCTCCCATCAGAAATTCCATCAAGGACGGAAGAGGTAAAAATGTTTTGGGGTAATGAGACGATGGCTCCTCGATGTCGTCATTTGATGGAGACGTCTGCGAAAGATGACGTCACATCATTGACGCAAGTCACAAATGCACCGTCGGCGTGTCAGATTTATTACTGTCACCACAAATGTACACTTTTTGTTTCAAATTGGATTAAATGAAAGTCTAAAATCAACACTGTTAGGCTTGGTTGCCATGACAACATAAATCTACAATTTGTGAGTCTAATATTGTATGTATGTGTATTTATTTGCATATAAATCTTTATGGTTACAGTATTCTGTTAAATGTTGGTGAAATTATTTCAAGAATAATTTGTAAACAATTACTTCGGGTTTGGGTTACATGGAGAGAGTTTCGATGTCGATTGGCTGTAACCGCTGTGCCACTGCCGCCAAAGAAGTATAAGAAGAAGAAGCGGAAGAAAAAGATCTCACTGAATAGTGGTGACGAACTGTGATTTAGATGATCGATGACAGAAGCGCGGTTGAAATAACGATGACTGAGTGATGGACTGAGTTTAATTCGTTCCGTGACGGGTAAGTTGCACTAATATTAGTCATTCTTTGCAGAAGATAAATAATATATGCCTGTGAACATTGTTATATTTTCTGTCTGAATGTATTGCTCCACCATTTCTGTTCAAATATTACATGAAGGGATGTAACACAGCCACGCCGATGCTCTTTGTTAGCCTGTCTATAGCATTGTTCATTGCTTGTTATCATTATGCTAAATAGATAGACTATAAGTTATGAGGTTGTTATAAATACACTAAATGTAATTCTCTTTGTTTGCTGTTTAGATTGACAGTAAACTAGGAGTGGCGTTACACAGCTTGAAGCCCCCCTTTTTTTTGAAAAATTGTTCATCTGCCAAAGTGCTGTTTGTTGTGAAGTTTATTGAGTTGAATTCACACCCGCCATACAGCACTCATATCTCGCATTTTTGCACGCAAGGCAAACCAAAAAGCTGACCGACCAACAGAGTATATTTTAAAAGATGTGCGGGTCTGTGAGACAAATTAGCAGATGTGGGCATTTTACTAAAGTTTGCTGGTGAGTCATTCGTCATCCGTCAGCAGCCTGGGCACCCGTCAAGTCATCCGTCAATCCGTCATTTTTTCAAGCCGAACCAAACTGTCCTCGTCTGTCCGTCATTTTATTTTAAAGGCGCTTCCATCAGTAAACATCAACGGTCAATCGTCAATCTGGGAAAAAAAAAGGTCCAACAGATGAAAATCCATCCATCCATCCATTATCTGAACCGGTTCGTCAGTCAGATGGAATGCCCACCTCTGCAAATTAGGCTCACCTATAAGGGTGATTGTGCATTTATGTTCATCCTGTAATTTCACACAAAAGCAGAGTATTCCTAACTTTTTGCAAGAAGTTTATATGCATTTTTTGAATTTTCTGAATAGCATTCAAGGTTGCACAATATTTATACTATGAAGGCTCTGAAAGGTGCCTTGAAGCAGTAACGTTTGGGACGTCAGAGAGACGATGGTGGCGTTGCCTCCAGGCTGTCAACCTGCAGGTTTCCGCAGTTGCTTCCAAGCCTCCAGGCTTGCTCTTACTCTGCTCATCCAAATAAGAATGTCTCACAAAATTCAAAGATACCACTTCATTGTGGAGTGTCAGTAAAATTTTACTCAGGTTACTGTTATATGGTGAATTTTTTGTTTGTATGTTGCTTATCCATCCATTATCTATACCGCTTATCCTCACTATTTATTTGTCACTCCCAGTTGAAGTTGACTGGAAAACTACCGTATGAGAATTAAACATTGTGTATTTAAACATGAAAATGTTTCGACCAAACCATTTAATTTTGTCCAGAAAACGTCGGCTATCTTAATGTTAACATATAATAACACCACGGACAGGCTAAACAACGGCGACTTTCTATACACTGAGCAGCAACACATACAAACAGAGCATACAATATGCATCGAGTATATTTTCACTTCTATGTGGGAACAAGTCTTACATTTGGGATGGATGAACCGCAATATAGCGAGGGAACACTCTACTATGCAAAGCTCAAGCGGCAGACTTTTTTAAAAAGGACCTTTTCCTGTTGACAGACGACAATGCGACATGTTGAGAACAAGACCGTATTGGTGGGGGAACGCATTCCTCCAGCTTCAGTAAGACCAGAGACAAAGCTGGTCTTGTCGGTGCTGACAGACAACACTATTTGAGTGTTCAAGTGGTTGCTGGTTCAGGCCTGGAGACTGCCATTAGTCAGTTGAGGGTCATAAAGGACAAAGATGCTACTGTGGACATTTTGGTAACGGTCTGTTTTTAGTGAGAAGACTCCAAAGCTGGATGTTTGAGCTTAGTTGCTATGCACAGTTAATGAACAAAACACCCGCAAAAATCGGTGTATTGGTCAGTTTGCGAATGTTAAACAGTAAATATGCAGGAATTCACTGTACGGTAATGCCCTCGCTTGTGGGCAAGGAGAGCCACAGTGGCCATGAGCTTGCAGCTGTTTGGATGGGACCGAATGAGAACACTCGCAAAGAGCTGCTGTGGGACACAACTCACGCTCACACGGAGATTAATTGGCCAGTTGGACTGGTGATGTCACTCTATAGGCCACACCCCTTAAAGTCCAAGTCAAGCCAAACATTTTTTTTTCAAGAATATGTTCTATACAGGCCCACTAGTTGAAACACGGAATTCTGATAAATATTGCGTTTGTGGAATAAGAGTTAATCCACCCGTTTTTAGCCAGCTTTGGGGGCGGCCATTTTGTCACTTCTGTTAACTGAAAAGGACATCACTATTTGTCATCACTACTCAGGGCTCAGGTAACGACCAAAAACAGCTCACCTGTTTTCTGAAGATGGGCCATGATTGGTTGTTATCTGAGCCCTGAGACACTGCGATATCATTGTCAGTCGACAGAAGTGACAAAATGGCCGCCCCCAAAGACGGGTGGATTTCGCTGCTTAACTCTTATTCCACAAAAGAAATATTAATCAGAATGCCTTGTCTTAACTAGACTGCCTGCACAAAACATATTCTGGGAAAAAAATATGTTTGGGTTAACTTCCCCTTTAAAGGCACACATCCAACACGAGTACTGAAGTCGATAAAATAATTACACCTTAGAAATCATGTTTTTTGGGCTGGATTAGTCATGAAATAATTCATATAGCATTTCAAGGGGAAAAATCAATTTGACAGAGGAGTGAACTGAGTTACGAGCTTGGTCGTGGCACCAATTTAACTCGTAAATCAAGGCACCGTATTAAAGGATGAAACATAAGCTGTTTCACCAAAGGGCACGATAAGTAAAAGCCAGCCACATGCGGCCCATCAATAATTGCAGACGCAAAATGCAAGACATGCTTCTTGAGTAATGATAACAATCCCGGTGAGGCTTGGATGATAATCATCGTGCTTACACCTGCCACTCTCTCCTCTAATACGTCTTGTGTGCCGTCCAAGCCAGTGCTCTCTTAAAGGTGAGCCAATAGTGTTTGGCGAAACAGGACAAGCGTGCGTTCGAACGGTCCTCAACCACCAGGCCACTAACGTGAAGCAATCAGAGGAAGGACACATTCAGCCTCGCTCATGAGAAACAAGCCGTCAGATGAGATTATAGAGCAATTTACACAGATGGCAGATTCTATCGCTCCCTGGGCTCGCTAAATAAAGGCGGGCGTGACAGGTTGCGCAGCAGGACGAGCTCAATGCAACGTTGCCAAAGACTCTCCATGACTAAGCAGAAGGAATTAGCCAGCACTTTGGGGAAGCATTTTTATGTTTCAAATGAAGTCAAAAATATCAAGCTAACTCCTGTTGAGTGATGAGCTATTAAATGGAGGCGGAAGCGACGACAATGTCACAGCCTGGAGCGTCCTTGCACTTGAGGAAGAGGAAAAAAACAAAGAAAACATGGAATGGTGGTCCGTCACCTACCTTTTAATACCACTACTAGCACATCACAATTTTATTGAAACCATCAACACTGTACAAAAACACAAAATAACAGTCGGGAGATCGGAAGACAGTTGTAACACTTGCAATTGCTCCAATCACAAACAAGTTAGGAATCACCTGATTCACCTTGCACATGGTTAGTTTAGTTCTCAGTCCACATGTGAAAAAGAAGGGTCATAAAATAGGTACAGAAAAAAAATGGAGTTAAGAATTTTTCACCCCGAAAATAGACGATGACATAGACGGATAAAAAATGGGCTTCCGACTATGCTTAGTCCGACTATTTTTTTTTTTAAGTTTCCCATCTATCACCTACAAAATGGGTGTCCGTCATAGGCAGAGAGGCGAATCAGTCCGTCAAATAGGCGGAAAGCCCGGCTCTGATTGTAACATTTATAAATTATACAATTTACCAGAAGCTAAATTTGACTGAATGCAGTCAGTGAAAATTTGAGTTCTATTGGAAGAACAATGGCCCCGACAATCCAGCCAAATTTGAGGAATGCCAAGTTTGCACCTTGACAAGATGATAATCCATGCCCAGCTCAACCAAACAACCACGCTTGTGCTCCAAGCCTCAAGCTTCTGTTCTGACTTCCGATTCCCGACCGAACTTCTGTTCTAGCTCTCAAGCAAGCCACTCAAAAAGCCAGAGTCTCTACTGAAGAAACACTGACTTGGCTGAACTTCAGCCCAACAGTTGTTCAACCCTAACCAAATACCAGACAAGAGAAACTCCCCTTAACAAAAAGGAGGCCGAAACAGACAGCAACAATGACATTTTAAATCATATATTTTCAGAACCACAGCATTTTTTTCAATGTTTTGAACATAAAGCTTTTCTTTGCTTTCCTTTCCTCAATATCATGGCCTTTATTTCATAATGTTACATTTCACTCCAAGGTATGTTACAAATGACCCAAACCGTAAACTCAACTGTAACATTTCACTCCTAGTATTTGAGATGAAGGCATGCATTTCCTGTTTGTGTTGTTCAGGTATTTTCCATGCTATTTATCAGGTGACGTTTGAAGCTAGTTTTGCATAGCAGTTTGAACACCCTACGTCAAAAGAGCTCAAAGTTGGAGACACATATGTCAAAAATGTTACAATTGTCTCCGGTTCCCCCCCCTACCGAACTGTGCCATGTATATCATCTGGAGCAGACCTGAATCAATATTTATGTCAATCTGACAAAATTTTGTTAGCCTGTTAGCATAATTGCCTCTGTCATTTTGGAACACTTTGGTAGACGAAAAAAATAACCACAACAAATTCAACGAACAAAGAGGTTGCCTCAATATATAGCATACAGTAAACCACAGCTATGTGCTATTTTTTTTAACCCCCCCCAAAAAAAATTCTTGAATACAATACAATGTATTATAGTTATGTGGAATTTTTGGATTGTCTGTTTTTAAAGAAAAATATTTCCTAGATGTTGTCCGGTTTGGAACAGAGACAATAAACGCCACATTATTTCCCATAACTAGCATTTTAATTGCTTAATTTATACTAACGTCACCCAAAAAATTGGGCTGTCTACATTTGCCTTTGAACTTTTCAAATATTAGAATTTAGGTTGTAAATGTAGGTCAGCACTTCTGACAGTGTTTAGGACAGCGGAGAAGACGGATCAGTCGTCATCTTTCCTCGCTGATCAGCTTTCCTCCAAATAAACACTTTTTGGATAATAACTCTGATGCGGTGGGAAGGTACAACCCCCATACTGTATGTGATGTTCCCCCTTCACTTGCCGCCTCTCAGCCCAGTAAGAGATGATTAATAATGCATACACAGGAGTCGGGGGAAAACACGGCACACTATTAAACTGAGCAGACAACGGCTATTCATAGAGGTAATGATGAGTGGGGGAGACGGGCCAACGCGGCAGAGAACAAACACGCCGCAGAACGAGAATCCACTTGTAGAGAACACGGTAACAACAATAGCACTTAACTGGTTGTCATCACTTCATCTCTTGCCGTCTTGCTCCGCTTCTGTTTTTTTTTTTTTTTTTGCCTCTTTTCGGATTGAGCACCTCCAGTCTAGCCTTCTAGTGTGATACGGGATCGATTTGCACTCCCAAGACGCTCATTGCCCCAACTGAGCCCTCCTTTTCTCATTAACACAAACCAATCTGGGGCCATTATGTATTATTACTTTACTGTTCATAACAATTATAATAATTCAATTAATTACAAAATATAATGTACAAAAAATGTACATACCATTAATGTTTCCGTCAGCCAACTTCGGCCTGTTTTTTGGTGCAATATATATTTTAAAAAATTAATAAATAAATAAAAATAAAAATAATAATAATAAAATATATATATGTTAAAAGACATAAAAATGAAAAAAATACAAAATTAAACTAAAGGTAATGATATTAATAAACATACATTGTAATTTAATTGATAAAAAATGAATACTAAAAATGACACAGTGGTAATTGAATGAAGAATAATCAATTTCATAAAAAAAAAAAACTAATTTAACTATATTTTATTGAAAAAAATATCTACTTCCTGTATCTGTCTGTCTGTCTTTCCAAACCAGGAACAGTTTGTGGAAAACACTTTTTCTGTCTGAGCTATTTTCCTGATGGCATAGTAGTCAAGTGTCCCAATACTTTTGTCCATAGAGTGCACATTTTTCATATTTGACACAAAAGACTCGGGAGCATCAGTCTTGCTGATTCCTAACCAAGTTAATTCTACTCATAGAGAGCAAAATGGGAATTGTCTCAATATTGATCCCGGGAGAGTGTGCCAGTTTATTGCCAATCAGTCCGTGGAAGAAAACAAAACATCTCTGTCAATGAGTGGCTTCACTGATGGAGCAGAAGTCGATGGAAGGCAGAAAAAAAAAATTGTCGTATAGCCACCTCAATCAGTGAGGGCAGAGACAAAACATTGCCATCGAGGATCTGGAGTAGAAGTGTTATGGGGGTGGAAAACAGCTTTAAGGCAATTCTTGGGCTAACATGGGTAAAGTGGAATGTTCCATCCGTGCTGGTGAAATCGCTCAGTGAAAAAGCTCCAGGCCTGCTTTCTTTATTCCGTCTCATGTGAGAGTTTGTCATTTTCTCTATCGTCGTGGCCTGAAAATGTTTGGGCATGCGTGGCAATGAAAATGAAAATCGTCTCTTTCATGTGCCTCCCTTTTCTCCAGTCACACTTCCTTGGAGAGCATGAATCTTATTTTGGAATCCCAGAGACAGGATGTTTTTAGATACTTATCCATTGGGGTTAGTAAAAGACAAGAGAGATGCAAATACACCACTGCCTTGACTTATAAGTTGAAGAAGTTACGAGTCATGAGCTGTCGTTTGGTCCAGTTTTGGCTTTGTGTTGCGAGCCAAAATGGCGTACCGTACTGCGGGCATAACGTGCGGGCAAGGAGAGACAGAGCAAGCATGGCGATGCGAGCCCGAGGCTACTTTGACATAAATTCCAGTCAACAGCAGAGCGCGTACTGTATTGCAAATGAAGATGTTCACGACGACTGATCCCACGGGAGCTGCATGAGAGTGCTGTCATTAGAAGAAGTTGATATCAGATGCGGCCTTATCTCCATTTGATGAGGAGCTGATGGAGGTGGAAAAGGGGAGGAAAAAAAGCAAACTCAGCAGGGAGGAAGAATGGGAACAGGCACCTGCTGTCGCGTGTTTACAACAGCGAGTTTCATCATCTGTCAAAAAGCCGCAGGCTTCGACGGCACGGTGTGAGCCTCACTGAGTTCAAAATTGATCCTTTAGTTTTTGCCTTCATTAAAAAGGGAGTGTGGAAATTCAGGGTGTGTTTTCGAAACAAGCGAGTAAAAACGGGAACGGTTTCATAAGCAAACTGAAAACACTGGAGAGTGAACCCACGCCTATTCCTGGGTTGCTATTCACCAATTAGTTGATCATCAGAGTCTGAGAGAAGTTTTGTTTTGAAAATCAGGTACAGTATGCCTGTGAGTATTGCGATACGTTCTGTCTGTCTGTATTGCTGCACCATTTGTGTTCGAATATCTGTTCTTTAAAGGTTTATAACTACTGTGAGATTGATGCTAGTTTCATTAGCCCGCCTTATCTAAGCATTTTTCTGTAGGTGTTTATATTAAGCTAGCTGACTTTTGTATGACAAATTTATGTGTTGTAATTCTCTTTTTATGTTTAAGTTTCATCCTCTTAATAAAATCCATTGAAAAATACGCCGTGTAAGCCAGAAAAAGGAAAAGGGGCAAAAAAAAAAAAAAAAAAATCACTTCAGTATTCAAGGTCCAGTCTCACTCCTGGCAACTTTTTCACACATTATACGACAACTATATATTTTCAACTATCAGCTGTCACTCTAGCTTTCCGCCACGTACATGCCATAAATGCAAGCCAGAGAGATTTTGGTGCAAGGTGAGAGGCGTCCATTTTTGTAGAGGAGAGTGAGTTCACTGAGTTACCACTTCTGGCCAAAAGTGACATCAGCAAAGATGATGGTGGAAGAGGGGATGATGGCGAGGAGGAAAAGGGGGCGTGCGTCAGGTTGGGGAGAAGCCAGTTAAAAGCAGTCAGGGCTACTACTAGAGAGGGTGTCGCAGAAGGGCGGAGGATGCAAGGTGTCCGTAACACTCTGATTAGCTTGTCTGTCATCCTGCTGCAGGAGTCAGCGAATGCAGCAGAAGTGGACTTGCTGCATTGAGCGCCACATTGAACAAAAAGCACACACCCTGCTAGACAAAGAGCAGGCCGGTCATCATAAATCATCGTTGTCAAACTTGTTTTCATCACGGGCCACATCATAGGTAAGGATACCCTCAGGGGGTCGGTTATAACGCTGAAGTCAAATGCAGTGTTCCCTTGCTATATCACGGTTCATCGTGTACGCCCGTGCGATGGTTTTTAGCTTTTTATTGAACATCGGGGCAACAGGAAAAACACATGTAAACAAATTACGCAGGAGTTGCTGTTAGCCACAGCTCACACGCAGATTCGCCGATGTCACACAGCACGCCACTGCACCTTGCCTCACATAGGCACACACAGACACAACAATACAGTACATGCGGTATTTTCTATATTTCCTACGCTTGCGATTTTGTCTGTGTGTGTGTTCAAATATTTTCACAGTGAAAGTGTGTTTGATAAGTTCAAATGTGTTAATAGCTTGTTGGATGTGATAAACTATATACAGTCGACCCCCACCATTCGCAGGATGGCAAAAATCGGTGTATAAATGACACCCATATATGGGGTAAAAAAAAATTTTAATATTGAAAGAAAAACAAATCCACCAATATGCGAATCCGGTGCCAAACCCTTGAGCTACGAGTTTTTTGGGGGGACGGTTTTGAGATAAGAGCAAAACTTCAACATACAAGTGCGCTTCAGATTCCCACAGATAGATGGCGGCAGCAAACTTCACGAGAAAATGTTATTAGTGTGCTTTTTCTAAAGTACAATACTATTGAGTGCAGTGGGGTTTTTTGGGTTTTTTTTAAAATGAAAAAATACCCCCCAAAATGTTTTTGGGTGTTTTATGGGGGTGCTGGAACTGATTAGCTAGATTGCATTTTCATTTCAAAGGGGGGGGGGGGGGGTTGAGATATGAGCCTGACGGTAGAACAAATTAAATGTGTATCTCAAAACAACTTTTATATTCCCTCTATATCGTGGATTCTCACCTGTCCTCCGCGATAAACAGTAAATAAACGTTTAATCGCTATGGGGTCTATTACCAAAATCACGGTCAGTGTGAAACTTCACACTGGGTAGAGTAAGAAAAAAAAATGTAAATGAAAAAAACCTACATTTTCAAATGAAACCTTTTCTTTTTAGAAAAATGCTACAGTAACAGTTTGAACGATGTCAATTATTATGCACTAAAAACACTAATCATATATATTTTTTTAATTGCCATTTAAATGCCGCTGGAAGTTGCATTCGCACTGGACCATTTTTTTTTAAACATGGCGAACTGTGGTGTCGGCTAAGCAAGAAGCTGAGCTGCATGGTAGTTGTTTACAGAGCTAGCAACACTTCTGACCTAATATCTTCTGTGTGGGAACCCCAAAAATCGTCCCATTATGTTACACAATTGCCCTTGCATTTGGTTATGATTTTTATGCCAGGTCTTGAACAGAAGTCAAGTAAAGAAAATTGAGGTCGCTTTTGCATTGCACATAGAACGACAAGGACGGCCCGCGGGTCTTGAGTTTCACACTTGCGCCTTAAATTCTCAGCTCTCCTAATTAAAGACTGCTTCCATCAATACTGCGGGAGTCAGACGTGACCGTTAACACGCCACTGTGCCGCAAATCTATCGGCGACACCTACGCACATCGACACAGCGGGCTGCCCTCCATTAGCAGCTCCACTGGTATGTTTCAAAAGAGTGACAGAGCTAATCTGGGCGACTGGCTGCTTAAAGTAGCAAATGCCAACATGCAGAGTGGAAGCAAATGACTCGTGCAGGCTTTACAGCCCTCGGGGAAGACGTGAGGTGTCACAGAGAGGTCAAGGCATACTGAAGAAATTGCGAGGAAATGACATTAATAACAACTACAGAATGCCATTTCTGGAGAAAGTGAGTGCGAACTGAAATGCTGAGGAATTAACTGAATTGTTCAAATGTGGAGGGAAATGTGGAAGGAGCAGGTAAAACTGTTCTTTTGTTCACTTTTGTGAACGTGATGACAGTATCGCAATGTCTTGAATAAGCTAAACCGTTTGAAGTTGGAAAGGATTGAATGGGTGGAGATATGTGGAAGGAGGAGGTTAATATTTATCGTACCTCTTAAATTTTGGAATTTAATTGCAGAAAGTGAGAGAAAGAATTTTGGCAATGTGTTAAATAGTTCTGTAATATGTCCTGAATGAGCTAAACAGTTGGAAGTTGGAATGGTCTTGAGTGGTTGACAAATGTGGAAGGAGCCCATGAGTATGGAAAATATCTCTTAACTGTGGGATTTTATTGTGAAAATGTGGCAATTTGGGGAGGTTTATTTGTGTCCTGAATGAGCCAAACCGTTAGAAGTTGGAATGGTTTGAATCCGTTGAGAAATGTGGAAGGAGGAGATAAATGTGTATGTCAAGTATCATCTGGGAGTTTAATTGTGAAAATGTGAGAATTTGGGGATTGAGGTAAATAGTTTCATATACGTCGTGTATGAGCGGAACAGTTTCAAGTTGGAATGGTTTGAATAAGTGGAGAAGTTTGGAAATATGTAAATCAACTGTGGCGCTCCTTTCCTAAATGCAAGGGCACTAAGCATACAAACGATATATGCTCTATGACATTTTTGTTTGCATTTTTCTAACGTAGAAAATGTGCCTTGGCTCAATAAAGGTTGGGAAACTCTTCTTTTTTTTATTTATTTTTTTCTCAAAATCACAGGGCTCACTGGAGGCAGCAATGCCTGACCAATTTTCTTTCCCAGAAAATGTCTGCCTTTGGATGGCACGACAACAGTAGGCAGCATAACTACGGTATGTCCAATTCCAACCCAAGCCCTTGTGCGGCGGACTGTGTTGCGCAAAAAAAAAAAAAAAAAAAAAAAAAGCTTTTTCAGTCTGGCATCACCTCGACAGAACTAAATCAGAACTCATCACAAGGAGGCCTGTGTCACAAGATGCGTAGCTCCGCAAACAGAATGGAAATTGTCTTTCTCTGTCGCTGAAGACTTAAAAGATTAAGAAAAGCGACCACGCCGAGGGAGAAAGTTGCACGAGTTTTGACACAAGTTCCTCAATGTCCTGGAAGCCACGACGGTCACGAGTCATCTGCTCTCATTACGAGATTGCAAAAGGTCAGAGGGTGACGGCTTAATAAGCGGTAACTCATTTTACGCAACTCCCAAAATATCTACAATGAACAGGCACATTCTTGGACATGGTGAAATGTGGTGACTACATGTATTGTTTTTGTCACTGCAGCTGTATCACATTTGCATCTGCTGCTGAGAACCTGGGACAGACTTAGTGGTGAGCTTAATTTATTCACACTTAACTTATTTAGGTTGCAGACCTAATTAAAAAAACAGAAACAAAATCATGTTGTAAATAATGTCATTGTCGTTTGCTATTCAATCAATGAAAATGGAAGTTGAGACTCATGTGAAGCTGCTGTCAGCCACAACCCACATCTCGAAACCCACACACAGACAAAACTGACCTCAGCTTCTGATGTCACTCACAAGGCCACGCCCCTTAACTCATTCACTGGTAGACATTTTCAGACCCTCTTTTACCCTAACGTTTGAAAAAAATATGAATAAATTCCTGGGATTGAATGGCTGGACTGCGAAAAGACAGATAAATACGTCAATGGCAGTGAAAGAACTAAAAGGCACAAATCTGACACAAATACTACAGTAGGTACAGTAATGTAACTTTCTAAGACCCGTTTATTTATTGACATTCATTAGGATTTAATGGTTTATACATTCATTTTACTTTATTAAAACAAATGGCATTTGAATTTATTTAAATGGGGAAAACTGATTTGAGATTTGCAATACATGGCAGGGGCGGAGCCATGGGCGGGCCTGGCTGGCCAAAGGCCCACCCAGCGAGATTCATGAAAAAATATACACTTCTAAATTTTTACTAAATTATTTTTAAATTATTTTTGAATTTGTGATTTTTCCAGGCCCACCCATTAGCCACGTTCTGGCTCCGCCCCTGATACATGGAATGAATTCAATTCTTAAAATCCAGATAACGGCAGTCTTGTGTGAACCTTTTCCCAAGGTGAGCTTCAAAATAAAGTGGCCGAACTGAGTTCGACCCGCATAAAGTTGCCACTGAACATTATGTTACTCGCCGCAAAGTCAGTCTATGTTGGCGTCGAGGCATCTGATAAGCAGCCGCAGAGAACAACTGTCAGAATAATGGATGACGCCCCAAAGCGGGATGCACAGCTGCATGGCGGCGTCATTGTAATGCAGGAGACTCCTCGGCCAAACCTCGGGAGCGCGATTAGCTTCGAAGCAAATTGCAGCTTGTCTGCCCTGCAGGGAAGGCTCTAATGGGTGGAAATGGTGCAACCTGCGTGGCCGCCAACAACGCCGCACGCTGGGACCAGCGGAAAGCGGGTCGTTGCAGCCGGAGCAGAATTAACTCTCGCAATATGTCCCCCCCCCCGTTCAAAATTGACGTCAATAGCAATTAGACTCTATTCTAATATTCGTTCCATTATATATAGCAACACTCACAGGCGATTCTTTATGCCCTGAGAATAACAACTAATATTAATGCTGTACTGAGAAGCCAAGAGAGGAGCTGAGCCTCCAATACATTTTTTCCCGTATGTTCCGAATGAGCACCTCAATTGAATTATTTTTAATTGTATTCAATGATGACATTACTGTATGTTTATATTCAGTATAACATTGTAGAGTGCTCTTATTCTCATTAAAAACGCCACCCAAAAATGTGTCGTTTTTATACGCGAGGTTGGAACGGAATTGCATTCCCATTCATTTCAATGGGGAAAAAAAATGACTTGAGTTACAAAAGCTGTCAAGGAACAAATTAAACCGGTATCAAAAGGCACCACTGTATTTAAACCAATCAAATCAGGCCCTCGATGACATCAGCCTTTCATTGGTTTGTCAAAGAATTATTTGCTACAGCCAACTTCAACAAGAAAATTATTAAAATGCATTTTATCATCCTTTTTATTAGTTTTAATTCAGTTATCTCATTAAATAATTGGTTGGTTGATTTATTGTCAATAATACAATTTAAAAAAGTCAAATATGTTGTATTTATTTGATGTCACGTTATCAATTTAATTATAATACTGTTTATGATTAAAATCAATGAATTTAATTATAATATACATATAATTAAGTTAAAAATAAGATTTTTTTTTTTTTCTCAAAACATGCTGTACATTACATATATTACACATTTTTACCCTTTTTAACATGATGCGATGCAGTGGACGAAATTAAATATCCAGTAATCCAATCGATTATGGACATTTATGACACACGCTTTTACAGACAGGCAGTGTGAAGGAGGCTATGAATTACATCCATGTGCTCGTTTCAACACTGTTAGCGTTTCAGTGATGGAGCGGCAAAAAGGGCAACAGCAGGTGGTCACCTGACCATCAAGCTGAAACTTGGCTGTCAGCACCATGTCTACAAAAATCCTCCGTCAAAACTATTTGCCCAGGCAGCAACTAATTTGGAGCTCAAGTATGCAGACGTGTGCTCCATCCTGTCACCCATCAGGATGTTTGTTTTTTTTTTTGTTCTTTTTTGCAGAGTCAACAAATTCCCTTGGTGGTGGTGATGGGCAGTCAGAGGGAAGGTGTGTGTGCGTGTGTGTGTGTGTGTGTGTGTGTGTGTGTGTGTGTGTGTGTGTGTGTGTGTGTGTGTGTGTGTGTGTGTGTTGTGGCCCAGCCCGGGTTTAACAGCAGCAGTAAACCAATTCACAAGCCGATATTTTGGACTTTCCAACTAGTCAGTGGGGACTTTAAGGGAGTATTCAATGAATGGGGCTGTTAATCATTCTGTTTGTAACTTGGACACAGTTAAAAAGAATGTAATCCCTAGTATCCAATCTTTCATTTTGTATTCAATACAACATTATTTGAAAATAATGAAAATCCCCACAACATTTTCCCAAAGGGCAATCTTATATTGACTGATAGACCGAAATGTTTTTTTTTTTTTTTTCAGGGCCGATACCGGTACCGATTGTTAGTAGTCAAAGGAGGCCAATAACTGATATTTGAAACCGATATTCGTTTGCAGTAAAAGTGAAATTATTGACGTCAACATTTTGAGTAATAGCTGCAAACTCCCAACACTTGACTTTGTTTCAATGCCTTTAAGGACATTAACCATCTTATAAGAGTTGAAAAAGGTTTTTTTGCAATCTGAGAAAATTGACATCTTTGTTTAAAAATTCAAACAATAAAAGCAGGTCAAGCTACCTGCTTGCCCTGCAGGCAAACGCTAAAATTAAAAATGGCAAAGAAATAGCTCAAACAATTGAAATTTGGATTTTTGGTGAAAATCTGCACGTGTACATGTGTGTGCAGAAGACTCTGTAACCAACACTAGCAACCCAGGCTAAACTTAGCTCCTCCCTGAAATACAAAGATCACAGTCCATCAATTGAGATGCATCACTTCAGCATACTTCCTTTTCCCCAATTACTTCTTTCCAATCAGCCAGGGATTGTCGCATAATTAGCATGTGACCTGTTTTGTTGATGGTTAAATGTTTAAATGATAAGAAGAGCACACCTGTGTTTACCCTGCTATGACCTTGCCACTCAGGCGAGCTTATGAAGTAATTGAAAAGCTGCCAAAAGTAACCCTGAAGTGGCGGCCAAAGCTTTGGGGTGTCTGCTGTTCCTTAAAATCCCCCACAGTGGAATCATCAGAGAGATAATCCTGCTGTGTCCCAGATCTTTATTGGGACTGACTGGAACCCTAATGGGAGGTGGGAAGGAGATCTGAACGCAGTGTCTGCTCCCTTTCAATTGGATATGCGTGAGATGATGACGTTGATAGCGTCCCCACAAAAACACTAAAAAGACTAACTCAAGTATTGCTAAAAATGTAATGGCAAATGTATGAATTACTATTGAGTAATCCAAGCTATACACAGGGTATGGGGACTGCAAATTGCAAGAAATCTTAATGAATTGACACCCCCAAAAACATTTCGAATGCACTATATTAATAGTTCAAACAGTGAATATGATCCCAAAACAATTAAATATCACATCAAACTCATCCCTTCAAAGTAAATGGCTTGAAGACCGTCAAAAGACCATCTGGCTGCATCTTTCACATAAAAAGTGGAATCTCACTCGGTAGACTTATTTCATATTATTACCTGGAAACTATATGGCTTCATGCTTTCAGGATTATGTAGCTGTGTGTGTACTGTAAATGATTGTGCAGTACAACGTTTAGATGTAACAGGTATCTAGTGACGTGTGTAATGAACATCTATCTAGGGTTGATATAAACATTTACACACCCCTGTTTGAATACCAGGGTTTTGTAATTGTGAAAAAAAAAAAAAGATGTCCAAACTTTTTCCATCAGTGTGACCTATAAGCTACACTATATAACTCAATTGAAGAAAATATATTTTGGAGAGGGAATAGGGAAAGTAAAAATAAACAACTGTGATAATATGGTTGCAGAAATGTAGACACCCTCATAACTCAGAATGTGGCTGTGTTCAAAATTAACCAATTACATTCAACCTCATGCTAAATGTAAGTCAGCACACTCCTGCCGCAATTTAGAGTACCTCTGAATAACACTTAATAAACTTTAGCTGATCTAGTAGGCTTTTGCTGATATTTCTGTAGAGAGCTTCATCTGAATCGGAGGATTGCCCCTCTATGAAAGGTGTTTTTTGGGGGCGCAATTGAATCACAGGGGTTATAGATCATATTAATGGTGGATAAAACTATGACGTGATGATTTATCTTGTTCTGATCTTTTTATACCACAAAAAAAAAACTGCGTTTGAACCTGCTGTATAGAGTCTATCTATCTGTCGCTCGTAAAAAAAATATATAATAAGAATATTAAGTACGTTGGTGAGTGAGCGTGCCTTCTTGTGCTGCTGCGCATATTTCGCGCCCTAACAACATAGTATGCTCGTGCATCGTGGAGGTACAGCAGGGCACCTCGATTTTTGGACTTACCGAGTTTTCCTCGGGACTCCTCCAGCTTCTGAATCTGGTTCTCCAGGAAGAACATGGCCACGGCGAACGCCAGCAATGCCAGCAGCTGCAACTTAGGCGGCATCATGACTCTGAGCAGCCCCATCAAATCATCCGGAGAAGGAGTCGGTCAGTCCATGCCCAAAAGAGGGTAGACGAGAGGGGGTGGGTAAGGGGAGAAACCGAAGACACGCGCAGTAGAAAACCGGCGAGCACAAAGCGCCTGCGTGCGTGGATATTCACATCCACATACGATGCAAAATGCCCATTCTTTGTTATTCCATCATTTGCATGGCACGGCGTCTTGTGAAAGGTTCCCTCAGAGCGTCGATACGTCGACTGTGCAAGTGGCGTGCTCCCCGGTGTCCTGTCTTTATTTGCACGGTTCCACAGTTCACGCTGTCAGAAGCACCCAGGCCATTGGACAGTACAAGCGTCCACCATAGACGTTAAATTATACCGATACCCCCACCTCGGCACTTGGTCGTACGTCAACAACGCCGCCATGTTGAATGTGGCTAGGAGGAGCGATGGACGGGTGAAGTTGCCGCATTCCTTTGCCTCATACCTCCAAGTGCTGTTTGAAGATGGAGCAATAGATTTAAACTCAAATAAGTTCATTTTAAATGTATAATTATTTTTGTGGAAAAGTTTCAAACAGCACTTTTTACAGAGACGATTCATAAACTTACTTAAATAGATCCATCATAGTGAGTAGTCAAACAGAAACACAACAAAATAAACAAAGGTACTTTGGAAAAAATAAAAGTCACAATTTCAAACTCATAAACAGATCTAATGAACAAGGACTTTTGGTCATACATCTTAATCATTACTACACAATTTGGCCGATTGCTGACCTGGCACTATTATGAAATCCAGTATGTGCTGTGAATTCCCAGTCTTTCTTATTTTACTAAATTGTCTCGAATTGACTACTCTAATTGTCCTTAGTTGCTTAGTTGTTACATTTTTTCATACTGCGTAGGTTTCGTTAAGATAAAGTGCTCAGAAAGCAGTGTCAAACAGTCAGAAAGGAAGGATTTTCTGTGAGTCCCTCTCCAGTGAACCTTTTCTTTCATTTTTTGATAATACTTCCAGTCTTCCACCCAATTGCAGGGATGACAAAGAGGGTTGTTACAGTGTGTTAATGGCAATATTATCATTTTAGACAGGCTGACATTTTTGAGGTCGCTGTTCATGCTGCTCCTACTTGTGAGATTATCCGATTTTTTTCTTTTACTTTTTTCTTTTAATTAATTTTCTAATAATATATTATTATTATTATTGTTATTATTATTATTATTATTATTATTATTGTTATTATTATTATTATTATTATTCATAGTTTGGTACTGTCACTTCACTATTATGTATCAGTGGTGATGGCACTAAATAAGTTTGTTTGAACATTCACAATTGGACTTTTTTGTGGAAACTTGTTAAATCGATAAAAACAACTTTGAAAGACATAAATCACTGACTATAGTGACTGCGTTATTTATCAGATTCATCAGTTAGGACCTGGTTACTGTAGACGGATTAATTTAATTATGTAATATTATTTTATTTCAATATTTATCATCACAATGACATTGTCACATAATCGTAGCTGTTAACACTTGTGAAAACATTCGAAAAATATATAATATTTTGGTTTGGTGCTTCTAAACATAGAAGGAGAAACCATTTTTAATCATTTTGTAATTATAATATTAAGAAATGCTCTTGTTATTTTCCCCGAATAATTTAGTGTGTGTGTGATTGAGAGGCATTAGCTTTGTGCCCTATTTGTGCTTTTGCAGTCGCTCGATCTGACACGTCCATTATGGTGGATGCGATGACGTGAGACGAAGTGCAGCTTGTTTGAGTTCTATAGACATCACAGTGAAGCAGTCTCTTTCTATTCGTCAGACACAGCTGTCTGTCCACACCGGATTGGACAAATTTAATCAACGAATGCAATCGCCGGCCCATAGGAGTGCTGTTTTCTTTCTCAGCCCCTTAAAACACGCGGGTAATTTAGTCGCGAAGATAAAGTAACTAGACTGTCCTTGTGTGTGCCTAATCCACGAACATTGTTCCCATAAAATTGAAAAATCACTACAAATTTGCTTGATAGTTTACACATTTAACATATTTATAGACATATTAAGTAATGTGTTTTCGCGAAACTAGATGAGTTCAACCTCATTATAATGTTTATTTCCATCAGGCATAATTTGGAACACGCCTTGATTTATCTGGAGGGTCCGTCATTGTAGTTTTTTCTGGCACTCTCCAAAATGTCGGGTGAAGTGTATATGCTTTGGCTGCTTTCGCTTTTAAAAACGGTGAGTTGAACATATTAACGTTAAGTTAACCTTATATCATTGTTCTTATGCAGCAAGAATGTTTAATGTGAGTGGATTGCCCAGTTTAGTGTTACATTTAACGTTTTAAATCGCATCCTGTGATTGCCGGGGCGCCGATATGACGTGGCTTAAAAACTCAATCTTGAAAACTAGTCGGTGACTAGCTGCAAATCTGCACAGATTCACCGAAATTACAAAGTACGAGAAAGAAGTCCACTTCTCTAAAATCAAGTTATTTAACTGAGAAACGTCAAACTAAGATCTTCATGACAATTAAAATGGTTATCAGATTCTGTTGGAAACAACATTTGTATGGAGGAAGTGAGCATATTTTCGTTCGGACGACATTAAATTAAAATATAAAAAAATAACTAACGGAGACTTGTATGGTGACAAAAATAATTATGTAATTAACTTGTTTAAAAGCAAAGGTGCAATAATGTCAGTATATAAATCAAATTTCCAATTGAAATTACCATTAAACCGTTTCAGCACCACAAAAAAAACACCCTTTTTAGTTACGCGTTTATAGTCTAGAAAATTAGCTTGTAAATCAAGGTACACTGTTGCCGCATTCATTTTGACAAAAATCAAAGCTCTTCAGTTGATTCGATCGACTTTGGTGCTCCGTTATTTTAACCTCTTAATACCATTTAAAGTATTCTATTTCATCTCGTCCTTCTTCCCTCCAGCTGTCGGCGTATGGCTCCGAGTTGACGTCGGAGACTTGCAGGGATCTGGGCTTCTCCAGCAACCTGCTTTGCAGTTCCTGTGACCTGCTCGGGGAGTTCAGCCTCACCACGCTGCAGCCTGACTGCAGGCACTGCTGCCAGCAGGAAGCCCAGTTAGAATCGCGCAAGGTGAAAATACTGCAGTTCCCCAAACTAACAAACAAACATGAAACGCCATCGCACTGCGATTTGAATTTACATGCTTGATTCAAACCTTTTCATTTACTGGCACAGAGAAACCTCGCTATTCGAATTGGTCAATGACTAAGACCAGAAGCAAATAGCAACGCCGACGGACACTTTTTCTCCGATTCTATGCTCTGGAATCTACCATGAGTGCTCTTTTAGAAACATCCTGTGTCAATAGGAAAGCATTAGAGTAATTGGCGTCAAGCATGTTGAAATGATGCATCTTGACTGAAAGGCAAGCTTCATAGGTTGGGGAGGAGCTAAGTTTAGCCTGGGTTGTTAGTGGAGTTTGGGGAGAGTCTTTTGGTGCATTTCTTTTTTTTATCAAATCTGTAGTTTGGTTTTAAAGGTAATGTAAAGGGTTTTGAAATCATAGTTTGTGATTATATTTGTGGTTTAAAAGTATTGATCCAGTCAATTATAAACATTTTCAGGGGTTCTTTTTTAAAAAAAAAATCTTTTCACTATTCACGGCAGGGCTGGGTCCATATATTAGTAGTTAAATTCTTGCTAAGAAACAGACAACATGAACGGAAACGTGTTATTGTCATTGTATCTGTGAAAAAAATATTCTTTTCTATTATTTCTTTGGAAGTTGATGCACTTTAATGGTGGGGGTGGGGGTGGGGGGGAGTGCGTGCTGGATAAAAAAAATAACACATTTCAAAGCTTGTTTGGTATCAGGAGAAATGAAGCAAATCCCAGAAGGGGTGAAGAAAAACAGCTAAACTTGTTTTGAATAATTGATTTGTCTACAAGCAAAAGATCTTGGAAAATCTTTTGACGTTTTATTTTAAGGCCCATATGGCTCCTGCCGAAGACTGCACTGCCATGTTATTTAAAGTCAGGGCAAAACATGTGATTCCTATCAAGATAATTAGCGTGTTGCTACTCTTCAACAGACCCGAGGTAAACATTTCACATTAGCAGGCCGTCTTGAATGTACTGTATTTTTTTTTTTTGTCCCTGGCTGCAAGGCTGGAGGCGTACCTTTTTTAATAGCTGCATGGAGGTTATACTTGGCTGCTTTTAATGAGGAAGTAATACTTTTAATGTGTTTGACTATTAAAAGCGCCGAGGCACCGGGCGCGTAACGAATCCTCTTTGGAAATGTTAAAAGTTCTAAAATGCCGAAATGGTGTGTTCTAAGCTGTAATCTTTCTCTCTATCTCATTTGGATGACGGGTGTGAAAGGCATAAACGTTTGGATTTGTAGAACTTCGCAGAAATTCTTTATAGAGGAAGTCAACACAATGTTTTTATTTACAATACTGTAATATATTCTATGCACCATCGGTAGCCTTGACACAACATTCTGATTAATATTCCGTTTGGGGAATCGAGTTAAGCAGCAAAATCCACTTAACTATATTTATCATTTCATAATGTACCTGTGACTAAAAAGTAAAGCGTGCAGAGTTCCAGTTACCCAAATGCATGTCAGGTTTCACAACAAAAGTCATGTTTTCAGGTGTAAAACGAGATCCAGCTGGCCGCCGCCGAGCCTTACCAATACAACACTGTATGTTGTTGTTATCCTTTCGGCTTATCCCCTCAGGGATCGCCGCAGCGAATCGGGCGCACGCTCGATTCGCATCATTGATTTGGCAAAGCATTTCACGCCGGATGCCCTGCCTGACGCAACCCTATTAGCAGGGCACACACGCAGACACCATCACGGAGCGGGAATCGATCCCACGCTGCCCGCACACAACTCGGGCGCGTGTACCACTACACTATCAGTGACCTAGTATATGCGCTGTATATGTTTTATAATAATACATAACTACAGTTGACCCTCGCTATTCGAGGGGGAATGTGGACCAGGCCCAACTGTAGATAGCAAAAAATCCCATATGATGCTCTTGTATAATTGCTATAAAAAAAATTTAAAAAATGAATATGCGAGGGGGATTAAAAAAAAAAAAAAAAAAGGTTGGATCAAGACGGGTTCCAAAAAAAAAAGAATAAATAAGTTGAATGAATTTGCCAAAATAGAAAACCCAGATGGAAACTGACCAATAGTACCGATTTCGTGGGGGGGGGGGGGGGGGGGGGGGGAGTGAAATTGGCCCAATTTGGTTGGGAGGTTCCCGCTGAACGGAGACAATATGTACCGGTGGCTGATAAAGCGAAGCGCGGCGGTTCTCTGTCGCCGAATTGCACGAGAGTAGTCAATGAATGGAGCCAACAACCTCTCAAATAGTCACAATCTCCTTTTATTCCTCGCCCGTTTCGTCTTTTGCAACTATTATAATCAATCTAAATTCCACCCGACGGCAAAATATCCAGAGCTTTTTGCGAGTGCTGCCGTTTGCCGTGGGTGGGCAAAACATCCAAGTTTTTCTCCTTTGCAAAAGTGGCATCTGTGAGTCTCCCCGGTCGTTTTCCTCCGACTCGCTTAACATGGCCCCCGGAGGTTTGACGACAAAGCGGCCATCTGTTGACTCTCATGCACGTCCACTCACTCATCTTAATGACTGCAAGCGGTCGCCAGGAGACGCCTGCGGGCCTCTCCGCCGTCCTGCCACCGGCAGGGCTGCCTCTTATCTACGTGTGTGGGCACGCTTCTCCTCATAACCCACCAGCTCACGTTGTATTTTCTTGGCCAACAGCTCTACGCCGGGGCCATCCTGGAGGTGTGTGGATGAAAATTGGGGAGGTTCCCCCAAGTCCAAGGTGGGTTCTCTTGAGAAAAATGTGTATATTATATTTACTGCCCCCGTATATTTACGTCGCTGTCCTATGAAAAACACTTATCTCCAATTTTGGAAACTTTTTTTAATTTTCACTTTATTGCGATGTCTGTAACGCGGAAACATGATTCATGTAAAAAATAAGCCAATGAAAAAAAAAATGGAGATAAGTGTTTTTCACATGACAGCGACGAGTCCTGTAGCTCGTCTTGAGTTGCCAGCGAAAAAATGTTTGTTCCGAGCGCTAAATGGTGGGAGGGGAACTTCGCAACAAGCAGCAGATTAAGAACAATTCTTAAAAAAAAAAGAAGAGGTTTAAGTACCGAAAATTGAGATTGTATGCTGTCCTTTTCCTGTATTTGAAAGGAAGCATCTTTTCATCCCTGTCTGAATCGATGATTTATATCAGAAAGGTGCTATAAAAGTTGGGAGCTGCGTAGGAGATTGGACTTTCTGGAGAGGCCCTCCCCCGTGTCGCGCTACCAAAAAAACGCAGGTGGTGATTGATCGAAGAGTGGATATGCGTAAATTTGGGTGAGCATGCTTGTAACTCAAAGCACTCATCTCTCAAATCATCTTTCCCCATGGAAATGCAATTAATCCGCAAATAACACCCTCCAAAAATGTTCTAAGTTGTCTTATAAGAAAAATAGCACTCTATGCTATTTTACTTTAAAAAGCTTACAGTAACTATATAATGAAATGGAATATAAAGAATCAAAGCGTTTTTGCATCGCCATAATTCAGTGGGCATTGTGCTACGCATAGTGCTTGTGTTTGCCACCAGAGGGCAATTTAATACATAGTCATAATACATAGAGAGGAAGACATCACATTTCGATGCAGTATTAATCATTTGTCGCTGAGGATAAAGAATACATGCCTGTGAGTATTGTTGTAGCTTCCCTGCATTTGTTACTACTTAGGTACATCCATTTTTTTTTTTTTACATTTTTTTGTAATAACCAAAACATCAATGCTATTTTCGTAATCATTCATTGTGTTTTCTATCGTCTGTCAGCATTAAGCTAGCGAATTTGGATCATTTCACAGGGGTGTGAAATCACTATGCAAGAGAAGGAAAGCGGGTGTTCCAAGTCCCCGATATTGTCAATTCTTTCATCAGTAGGGTGGTCTTAAACACCTCAGGCTGGCTTTTCAAGCCCCCACTTGGAAGGTTTGGCCATTTGTTGTGGAAGAGGACCACCCGCACTCTACTCAGTAACGTCGTCAACTGTATCTGATCTCATGCTGGGGCGGCCCGCGTCGTATTGTGCGCCATTTGCCCACCGTTTGTTTACTTCAGCTGTGGCCGTCCCCGCGTGCTCAACTGTCTCCTCGAGATGCGGCCTTCTCGGGGGGGGGGGTTGCAGCTGTCACTAATTAAATTCCTCGGTGCTAAAATAGAACACATGCTTGACCCGTCCTTTACTATTATTATTTTTAATCTCTGCAGCTTTTGTCAAGGGTGACAAGCCGAAGATGTTCAAGGGTCTTCAGATCAAGGTGAGTGTTGATGGCAACTGATCACTTTTCACACTAAGATGGTAAGCCCCGTCCGTGATAGGGACTAAAGGAAAAAAAAAAAGTAATCGACACTCCAAAAATATTTAAAATTGCCCATATTATAGCATAAACTGTAAATATATCACAAACTGTGATCCCACTTTACCCATGATAACACTTAATCATTTTAAGCTCATGAAAATTTGTTAGATAGAAAGACCATATAAGAAAATTTATTAAGCATTTTTCAAAACATATTGCTGTTCACCCAAAAATCCATGAAAGACCAAATGAGGGGCAACACTGAAATCCTTTAGGAGAAACTAAGCTCGTGCAGCAATTGTATGCATCTCTTTTTTTTTAGGAGTTGCTGACACTTGTCATTTTACCTCTGTTTTTTTGTTTGTTTCTTCACCTCCTACACTCTCTTAGTACGTGCGAGGCTCCGACCCTGTACTCAAGCTTTTGGACGATAACGGGAACATCACCGAGGAACTCAGCATCCTCAAGTGGAACACAGACAACGTGGAGGAGTTCTTGAGTGAAAAATTAGAGCAGCTATAAACATAAATTTCAATTGGTTTTCACAGTTAAAGGGGACAGTTTAAAAATGTACACAAACCCTGATGGTTTCCGTCACTCATTTTCACATATTATTTTTTGACATTTCTGCCAGCCTCTTTTCTTCTTTTAGGTAAGTGAAAACAGTTGAATTTGAAAATTAAAAAAATATATGCGCATGAATTCAGGTGAGATGAAATAAAATGGTGTGAAATGTATTTTTTTTTTAATTTGGACTTAACTTAGCATTCTTACATTGCTGCTAAATTGTTTAAAGTCACAAATTCATGAACAAAACTGTTCAAGCCATCCTAGTGTGTTATTTAGTTTTTTCTGTTTAGGATTTGTTTCTGACTTTCTTGTACACTTATTTTTATAACGCTTGATGTGCAGGTGGGTAGACAAGATTTGTCTAAAGAATGAATGATTCCTAGTTTCTGTCTAAAAGTAGATGGTGTAGTCACGGGTCACGTTTGTGAAGAGCTCACCTTAAACCAGTTTTGGGAAGTGAGTTCTGATGGGTTTTGTGTTCCTTGGCTTCATTGAAGTTTCGACAGAAATTGGATTTTTTTTTATGGATGCGCGTCTTTTGAACGGAATAAGTGGAGATTTGAAAATGCAACAATAAACAAAACAAAAAAAATCTTTCAGTTGTCTTTTTGACTATTGTTCTTGAGACCAGTGATTGTTAAAGTGCAGAACTACTGCAATACCACTGCTGGTGTGCTGGCTCCCTCTAGTGGTACACACACAAAATGACAATTCAATGCTCACACTGCGGTACGGTACATTTTTTAAAGCGGAAGTCAACCCAAACATGAATTCCAGAATATGTTCTATGCAGGCCCACTAGTTGAAACAAGGCATTCTGATTAATATTTTGTTTGTGGAATATGTCAATTTTCGTACACTTGTAACCTATGCGCAGCAAAGACCGTAGGGTGCAAGTGTGGGTATTGGGATCGGGCCCATCTGTGACCCCGACGCGATATAAATCGCGCATGCGTAGTAGGTCGGCCAAATTTGCTCGCTGACTACAGCAACTACAGTCGGACGAAACGCAATGATTCCCCTGCGCAATCTGCGGTATGCATTCGTAACCCTAATAAAGTATATATGAATAACATGTAAAACCTTCATATCGTCTTGCTGGCATGGAAAAGAGTTATAAACTTTATTTTCCGTGCAACTAACCGCAGTAGGATACTATCTCCATCCATCGTATATATTTTTAATCAATACTTTGCAAAAATTAAACTCTTCTCAAGCATGAAAAATGTAAAACCGAGCAATCAACATTTGTATGTACAATGAAAAAATACACGTTCTAAGGTCTCTATATCTTCATTACAAAAAACACAGTTGATGTGCTCTAACTATTATAACATAAAACATAATAGATATTTTTAAAAGTCTTTATTGATCAAAACCAGCTATCCAATCATATTTTCCATAAAAATGAGAATTACAAACTGAGCACAAAAGCAAAATACACCAAATTTTTGCAACAACAACAAAAAGAGAGGTCTATTCCAAAAATAAAATCATATTATTTACCATTTTAGCGGTCTGTTTTGTTTTAATTCACTTCAATGTCCTTGTAAAATGTTCCATTTCTGTCAATGTGTTGTTCATTACCTGTTTCCTAATTTGAATTTTACTGCCCCATATTTAATGTCTCTATACTCCAATTGGGGCGCGACTCATGATCCTCCTCAGATATTCAATTCTGAAACGGCTCCCAGGACTCTTTGGTGTATAGACACTCACAAAATAAATGTTCCCAACGTCTCAATGTCAGAGTTACAAATACTGACTAAATAGTTACTAAATACTACTATGACTACCATTAACAAAAACAAAAAAAATAATTGCTCCACATTAAACCTCCGATTAACTCATTCAATCAATTGATGTCTTTTCACAGTCTAGCCATTCCCAGGAATTTAAATTTTTTCAAATGTTTGGGTAAAAGAGTGTCTGAAAATGTCTGGTACTGATTAACAATGGTGATAAAATTGCGTAAAAATGTAAATGTTAAGAACCTGTGACATTGGCTTTTTTAAAAAGAGTTTCAATGTGGGCAAAATTTAGCTTCCATAAAGTGTGCCCATTTTAAAATTGGCTTTTAAATTGAGTTAAAAAAAAAAAACATCATTACTGGGCAGGGGATCATGATCAGGCTCCTGCAGTGCTTGCTGGTGATCATTTGAATCAGGTGTGTTGAAGCAGGGAGAAATGAAACACATGTAGGAAAGCAGTCCTCGAGAACCTAAATTGAGACCTCTATTTACAATTTACCACAAAAAATCAGTTCCTCCATTTTCTTCTGAAATCTTCAACAATCGCTGCTCATCTCACCAGGACACTCGCCTCTCTCAACATTCGCTTTACTAGGGAATATTTTAGCTCACACACTGAAACGGAATGCTTTCTGCCCAGTGTGTGTTCTTGTGTGTCTTATTAAACTTGACTTGTCAGAGAAGCTTCTGCCACAATCTGAGCAGACGAAAGGTTTTTCTCCAGTGTGTGTTCTTTTGTGTTTCATTAAATTTGACTTGTCAGAGAAGCTTTTGACACAAACGGAGCAGGCAAAAGGTTTCTCTCCAGTGTGTGTTCTTGTGTGTCCTGTTAAATGATTCTTTTGAGAGAAGCTTTTACCACAAACTGAGCAGGCAAAACCTTTCTCCCCAGTGTGTGTTCATGTGTGCGTATCTAATCTCGACTTTTGAGAGAAGCTTTTACCACAAACTGAGCAAGCAAAATGTTTCTCCCCAGTGTGTGTGCTTGAGTGGGCTCTTAAAGATACTTTTTGCGAGAATCTTTTGTCACAGACTGTGCATGCGAATGGTTTCTCTCCAGTGTGCGTTCTCGAGTGTTGGCTTAAATTTTCTTTTTGCGAGAAGCTTTTACCACAAACTGTGCAGACAAAAGGTTTTTCTCCAGTGTGTGTTCTTGTGTGCGTTACTAATCTGGACTTTTGAGAGAATCTTTTACCACAAACTGAGCAGGTAAATGGTTTGTCTTCAAAGTGTTTTGAGCAGGTAAATGGTTTGTCTTCAAAGTGTTTTTCTGTGAGCACTTTTAAAGACCACTTTGAGGCAAATGTTTTCCCACATTGAGAACATTTGCAGCACTTTTTGTTAGTGTGGCACGCCACATCACCTTTAGAGAGTTCATCTTCTTCATCATTATCATCATCAGTTTCAGAAGAGTGTAAAGTAAAGTTATCACTTAGTGCTCGTGGTGGTCCACAGTGGTCTGCATCACCTTCTGTTAGGTGTTGACTTGAACTGCAGCTTTTAGGCTCCGCCCCTCTGTCCTCCTCACTAGCACCCATGACTTCATCTTCAGTCTTCAAAGGGGTAAAGGTCAATGGTAACTTGTAGACATCCTCCTCCTCCTCTTTAATATGGGGGGCTTCTGGCTCCTCCTCCTCTATGATGTAAAGATGCTCTTCCTTTTTAATGTGAGGGTGCTCATCCTCCTCCTTTTTAACATGAGGGTGCTCTGGCTCCCGTTGCTCAGGATGAAGATACTTTTCACTCATGTCTGATGGACACAAAAAGACAAGCACGTTTGGTTTGGTAAAGTCACATCTCTTACCAAGATGATGTGTTTTATTATTTGTAAAATAGTACCCTGACTTTGGCCCACCGCACACTGCGCGGATGCGTCCAAACCAAATTCGGACTGGGCCATTGCAAAAAAAGCTGGCTACTCGAAACTGCACACGGAGCGTTTTGATCTATGGCCACCCTGCAACGTGAACTTTACAAGCCTATTATCGGCCTTCTTTTTCTGAAGTCGGAGAAGCACCGCAGGAAACGATGACCCTGCTCATTCACCCCCAAGGCCAAGGGGGAGCCGCGGCTCGATGATGAGGCAGAGCCAGTGCGAGTTACCACGGATGTTAGCAGCTTTCTACGAGCTGGGATGGTAACATCGAACTAACGCTTGCTCGCCGCTGTGCGAGCGTGGGCACTCTCACAAACACATGCCCACTAGGGGTTGGATGGCTCTTGCTGTTTAAACGTTTCGGCTATAGAATCTCGGTTGGCAAAAATTTGTTAATGAGGCGTAGCAGTTCAGTCGCGATAATAGCCAAGTAGTGCTAACGTTAGCCAATGCGTTCGGTTAACAGCTATCTTGTTTGAAATCGTTATACATTGACATAAATACTGTGACTGTCTATGTACAGAATGTAAGACTTCTTTAATAACTTGCACTTTTTATTTAGGAGGGTATTACTTTGTGGAGAAAAGGTATCCGTTTTACATTAGAAAAATGTGTCATGGGTAACCAACAAATAAAAATATGAAAAAAGTATGAATACTGAAATGATACATAGGTGATTGTAAATTTTGCCATCCAAAGGAAGAACATTCGATTTTTCTGCCTGCAGCTATACAAATTTATAATGAGTAAAATGTTGTTAAATAAAATACAAAGTCAACAATAATGGCGACAACACTCTGAACATATAGGTACTTCCTGTGATCATTATTTCACTTTTAACCTACAAAATGTGGATTTCCCAAACAGCCATTCCAGCATTGTACAACCAGATGAAAGAGGACATAATCGCGATTTGAGAAAGGCTGCGATTTAAATGGTCATTACTTTATTGACACCGAAGGGGACAGGGGGACTCACCTAATGCTGCCGTGCTCGCTTTCTTCTGCGCTAGCTTTGAGCTTATTGATTCTTTTCACTTCACAAGGTTAAAACTTCCTGCGTGTGGGAAAAAAGAACTTTGCCCGTGTGTTGTCTGTTTTGGGACGTTTTAGTTGCCATCGTATGTCAGAGCGCATGTGATGAAGTGTAGAACGCTCAGAAAACTAAAACTTAAAATTAACTACATAAAAAAAAACTCAAATAGAAATGAAAACCAACTATAATGAAAATCCCCAAACTATTAGAACCTTGGTTCAAACACGTTTTACAGTATGTTTCAAAAGTGCGTTTTCAGCAGTAATGTGTGTTTGAACCCGTTCAAATGTATGCGTGGACACTGGATGGGGTAAAACTGGGTGTATAGGCAAATAAAGCAAGATGATATGGTCTTTTCAAACTCCCTTCAGAAGTAAAAGTTTGTATATTTTTAATGGTCTGGATGTGACACATTTTCTGTGCTGGTTTGATTTGACACGACCAAATGTTTAGCAGACCAGCAGGTAAAAGGGAAAAACAAACAAACAAACAAAATAGTAATACGGGCAAAAATTGTGAACGCATTTCCCCCTAACAATTTCATCTAGACATCACTTCCATGCAGTAATGAGGATTCCATTGAAACACCAACATGCGAATTTCTAACCCAATAAAGTTGTTCTTTACAAAGCAAGCACGCGTACAAACCTGCTGTGTGTTGCATAACTCGAGACTGCAGGCAAACATCGCCCAGCAGTTGAAGATATTGCTCGTTCTCTTTTTTCAATGCAATAAGATCCTCCTCGTACTTTGTTGTAGTTCTTGTTGAACACATTTTCACACGATACTGCCAACAAAACAGCTCTTGATCTCTACTTGGCGATGTGCCGTGTGCTTCTCTTTGTTAGCGGCTAGCGAGCTAAGCTAACTAGGAACCGAGACACGTTTATCGGGACACAAATACTCAAATAGTGACGCCGTAGTCCTTCAAAGTAGTGATGGACGTCCTGTACGAAGGCTGCAGTCCGTTCAGCACTAAATCGGAGAGAAAGATTTAACGGAGGGCGTTTAGTTACGTCACGAAAAAACGTACACGAAATAGATGTGCGACGGAAGTGTGGCAGGACACGCCCTGGTACGATATGATTGGCTTTTGGTAATCATATTCCAACAAATCAACACTTGAGCTTGACGATCTGTCGTGCACTGCTCTTTGTTCGGAGCTAGCGCGCTAAATGGACACCAAGATATACAATATTAAAGTAGTTTTAGTAATTTAAACATGTGATTTAGAGAAAAGACCAAATACAATCACGTAGTCTTATAAAATGAAAAAATAGACATTCAAGTTGACTCACTTTTGCATAAAATAACTTGTTAGAAACGCCTCCAAGTTGTTTCACCAATTCTACCAAAGCAATATTCACGATGTCCACGAGGCGTCGTCGTCGTCAAAGTAATGGGTGTACTCATATGCAGTTACCGCTTACCAGCAGACAACGTGATGCTTTTGTAAGTAATGCGTTACCTAATATATTCATTTGTTACAGTAAAGACTAACTACTAACGTGTTACTTTTCTCAGTGAAGTAGTTTGACTATAGTTATTTTCCAAAGGCACAATTCGTTACTTTATAGCAATTACAATGATGAGTGACAATCATCTCACAGAAAACTAAGTGCCAGGCCGTTATTAACTTCTTATTGAGTGCAGTAGCGAGTGACATTTGACAACATTTGACAAAGAATCAAATACTGATTGTGTTTTGAGTCATTGTCTTGCAGCATGATGAAGCTTCTCCGGATTAGCTTGGATGCATTTAAATAACCAGACAAAATACTTTCGGAGACAGCGTTCAAAGCCTTCCTGTGTGGAGTTTGCATATTCTCCCTGTACCTGCGTGGGGTTTCTCTCCGTTTTCCTCCCACATTCCAAAAACATGCATGCAGTGGTTAATTGGACTCTCCATATTATTCCTCGGTGTGATGCGTATGAATGGTTGTTTGTCAATGTGTGCCCTGCAATTGGCTGACAACCAGTTCAGGGTGTACCCCGCCTGCTGCCCGAAGACAGCTGGGATAGGCTCCAGCAACCCTCGCAAGGATAAGCGGTTTGAATGATGTCCCATCACTGATGAGCTATTTTTGAACAGGCCCATGTGATACTCATGTAGTCCTTGCGGGCCACCTGGTGAGATAAAGTGACAAATCATTGATCGTGATTAAAATACATAAAATCGTAAACAGAGGGACAAATACTTTATTCAATATATTCATATATTCCTGGTCAACAGTAACATTACAACGCACAGAAAAATAATTTCCAACAGTTGTTTAAAAAACAAACAAACAAAAAAACACGTACAAATAGATGTGCTGACTCAACTCCTGTCCTTAAGTCAAAATAAAAAAGTGCAGACTGTAAAATGAAAATTTTTTTTTAAAAATCTATTGCCAGTTACAGTACACACCTGTTTTGATAGTGGAATAACCCCAAACATCTCTGCACATAAATTAGTTTCCTTCTTTTATGAAGTTGTAGAAAACGAATCAATGGACTTGTCAAAACGTGTTTCCATTTTTCATTTGAGTTCATTCATTATTCCCCTATCTGAAAGTTCCCATGCTGTGATTAAGGAGTCGAGAATGAGTCCCCAATACACGCTCAAGTTTCTTCCGTATATTTTCCAGTTTCATTGGCCGCTGCCCTTCTCAGCAACATGCTTGTGTCCCTTCTGCAGACTATCGACAATCCATATTTTTCCCCCTCGTGTATCTTCTTTTGTGTCTTGTTAATGGCGTCTTTTTTGCAAAGCTTTGACCCCAAACTAAGTGGGCAAAAGCTTTGTCCCGTGTGTGTATTCTCTTGTGTACCGTCAAATTTGGCTTTTGAGCAAAACTTTTGCCACAAACTGAGCATACAAAAGGTTTCTCTCCAGTGTGTATTCTGGTGTGCCTTGCCAAACAAGATTTCGCAGCGAAGCTTTTGCCACAAATTGAGCAGGTAAACGGTTTCTCTCCTGTGTGTGTTTTTGTATGCCTTGTCAAACTCGTCTTGACAGTGAAGCTTTGACCACAAACTCCGCAACCAAATGCTTTCTCTCCAGTGTGTATTCTTGTGTGTTTTCTCAAAGTGCCTTTCTCCGAGAAACATTTACCACAAACTGAGCAGACAAAGCTTTTCTCTCCTGTATGTATTCTTGTGTGTTTGATCAAAGTCCCCTTTTCGATGAAGCTTTTACCGCAAACTGAGCACACGAACGGTTTCTCTCCAGTGTGCGTTCTCGTGTGTCTAGTTAAACTTGCTTTTACTGAGAAGCTTTCGCCACAAAATGAGCAGGCAAAAGGTTTCTCCCCAGTGTGTGTTCTTGTGTGTACTGTCAAAGTACCTCTCTCGGTGAAGCTTTGGCCACAAACCGTGCAAGTGAAAGGTTTGTCCCCAGAGTGTTTTCTCAGGTGAACATTCAAATTTCCTTTTGAACAAAATGTTTTCCCACACTGAGCACATTTCCAACATTTGTTGTCAGGGTGACATGTCATGCCACTTTCAAACTGTCCGTCAGCATCATCATCATCATCGGCGAAGTGTGATGTGTCGTCACTATGTGCTTGTGATGGTCCAAGGTGGTCTGCATCGCCTTCTGTTGAGCAGCTCCTTGGAGGTTCTGCCCCTCTGCCCTCCTCACTCTCACCCTTGTCTTTATCTTCACTCTTCAAAGGGGCAGAGGTCAATGGCGACTTGGTGATATTGTGCTCCTTTTCCTCTCTAACGTGGGGGGCCTCTGGTTCAACTTCCTCTTTAACAAGAAGAGTCTCTGGCTCCTCTTCGTCTTCAAAATGGAGCTGCTCTTCCTCTTCTTTCAAGTGGGGGGCCTCTGGTTCATGTTCCTCTTGAGCAAGGCTGATGTCTAGCGCCTCTTCCTCCTCCTCTTTAATGTGAGGGAACTCTGGGTCATGTTGCTCCGTATGAAGATATTTTTTATCAACGTCTGCAGGACACAAGATGACAAAAAAAAAAAACACACATTTGGTTTGGACAAGTGAAACGAAAAATCTACAAGTAATCGATTATCAAATTATTTTGAAACACGATTCATCGTTTGGATAACTTTTTTAATTTAAAATTGTCCAAATAAGAACTTCAGCTACTCAACAGTAAATATTCTCCAATTTCTGTTGTCCTCCATAATAGCAGACTGATCATCTTTGTGTTAAATCAAAATAAAACATTTGATTTTACTAAGGGAAACAATGATCAATTTTTTTGTCTAATTTCTGATATATTACGGACCAAATCAGTAACTGAATCATAATTGATTTATTTTTGCATTTTGTACACAGTCAATTTTAATATGGATGTCGAAGCTTTGCTATCGTGCAGGGTTGTCTATCGTCAGGAAAACGGGTGTCCGTCAGTGACGAACAGACTCAGCGGTCCGTCGGTCAGACGGAATGCCCACCTCTGCGATCATGACAACACGAAGTCCAGATGTACCCTGCCAGTGGCTGGCGATCAGTCCAGGGTGTAGCCCAACTCCTGGCCAGCCAAAATCAGTAGGGACAAACGGCCGCGACCCAGGTGTGGATACGCAGTACAGTAAATGGAGGGAAGCTCAACAGTGTTTAAAATCGCTCAGTGTTTTGTGTTCAAAAGTTAAAAATGTATTTTTATTTTATTTAATCGAGACTACCCAAATCGGTATCGTATAGTATACCGAATATATTATTTTCCAATGGTAGGTATCCAAAGATATTAAAGTTATTTTGTCAGCAACTGCTTTTTAGTGATAGTTTTGGTTCTTGACTTGTGTACAAACCTGCTTTGAGTAGCCCAACTGGAGGTTGCTTGAAAACAGCGTCTAGTCGTGGACGTTTATTGTCTTCTTTGGTCCCACAAAGTTCCTCGGCGTACTCTGCTGCACGCATTTTCACACAATAATGCCAACCCGTTCACACTCGATCTCTGTTGGGTTGCTAACAAACGAGTCCAAAATCTCGCTTTGTTAGTGGATAGAGAGCTGTGCTAAGCTAAACTAAGCTAGCCTGGCAAATTTCAGCGCGCAACGAGACAAGTTTATGCAGACGAAGACTTAATGAGGCATATGTTTTAGTCCAGCAAAGTATTGGTGGACGTACTGAGTCTAGGACTCAATTTGTTCAGTACTAATTCAGGAAAAATTATCGGAGCGCGTTTGGTTGTTCCATACAGAACGTGCAAGGGAGTGCAGCAAGTCTTCTTTGACAGGTAACGTTTGCGTACCTTACTGCCACCTACTGGTATGGAGTTTGCATCAGGTGAAGCCGCAAACCTTAATGAGGCCTACAGTAATGATCAACACTTTCATACTCTACTAACAAGATCAGCTGTCTTTCAGTTTTTATACAATTTTAACAGCATTTACTATTTTACTGTATATTCTCCTGTGTGAATTCTCATGTGAACGTTCAAACTACTCCTATAACTTAACGTTTTCCCACACTGAGAACATTCCCAGCATTTGTTTTCAGTACGGCATGTGAGACCATCATCACCATCAGTGTCAGGATATTGTGAAGTTAGATCGTCACTTTGTACTTGTGCTGGTCCCCAGTGGTCTGCATCATCTTCTGTTGTCATGTGTTGTCTTGAGCTGAAGCTTGGAGGCTCCGTCCCTTTGTCTTCTTCACGCCCAACCTTGTCTTCAACTTCACACTTCAAAGGGACAGAACACAAATGCAACACGTTAAAGATGACAAAATACCAATAACACTGGTGAGCAAATTTTTACTAAAATTTTTAATCAGATCCAATGAACCTTTTCCAATGATTTTTTGTACTGATTCCAAGTCTGCCACTGTTGTTTCTTTAGCACAAAAGGTTTTCATAATAATAATAATAATAATAATAATAATAATAATAATAATAATAATAATAATAATAATAATAGCCCTGCGATTGGCTGGAAACCAATTCAGGGTGTCCCCCACCGACTGCCAAAGACAGCTGGGATAGGCTTCGGCATGTGAGGATAAGTGGTATGGATGATGGATGGATGGATAATAATAATAATGATAATAATATATACTAACAATAATATATGTAATATAGCAACATAATGAATAATATTTATGAATTAAGGCATATGTTCAGCAACAGGTGGATTTTTTTTCTGAAATGCCATAGCTATAAATGACAACAGATGGTAAAATCCGTATTGTGCAAGCTTTATATGAAACTTAAAAAACAAAAAAATTAAGATTTCTCAAAAACTTGGGAGTACTATAAAAAATAGACATTTTTGAAATAGTCAAACATTTGTTTAGGCAGACATAAGCCATCTGTAAATAAAATGTTTCTGTTGACCAGAGTAATCATACAAATTGTTAACCTTATTTGTGTTATCATTATTATTGACATTTTCTAGCTTTCAGTGTATGTGTCTATGTGTATGTGTGTATTATGATTAAAATTCCATTCCATCGAGGCTGCTAGCAGAATTTTTCTTTGAGGCAATAACATAAGAATTGGCACCTTTTAAAGCAAAACAGCAAAGACGACAATGTTTACAAAAGGGTGACCAAGTTTAGATTTAATTTCAGCCTTTAAAAATCATTTGAATACTAAACAAACTAAGTATACTTGAATGCATATTGGCAAGTGTTTTTCTATAAACATCTAACAAGAGGCTGTAGGCGTCATTAAGTGCGCTGCAAATCGCAGTTTAATGGAGCAAAATTATTTCCTATGCGTCATCTGTTCTAAGCCTGGTTGCCGTGGAAACCACTCCAAAAAAATCTTTCGTTGGGTAATAACACACGCTACACGCACACACGAAGACAGTACTATGCTCTTGCCACAAAACAAATTTTATTTACACCACAATGAAAATGAGAAATGTACAAAAAGGACAATTGGGGCTCTCGTGCTGTTAAAAAGTGTCAAATTATCTTTCAAAATAGTAATTATAACTGTAATAATAACTGATTATTGACTGGCATTCATTGTGCTTTGATAGACAATTATCGTTGGTATTAATAAAAGCAACAATATGTAACAATATAACTTAAAAATCGTTAGACGCTACACCAGCTCATGTAACATGGTGAATAGAATGGCTGTTCAACCACTTCAATGATTTACATTAATGTTAGTGGACCAGCCAGGACACATGTACTGTTATGTTAGCTTCAGAGTCACTGCTAATGCTAGTGTTGCGTATTGTATGTTCACAAAAACCACAATAATGAGACATTGATGTTACAAAATAGACTAGCTTTGCTGGCATTTAGCATAATTAGCTTAGCATCCAATCATGTTTGTCAATGACTGACTGGTGAGTGATTGTGCTTTGACTGATGTGCAGCCGCAGCCAGCTGAGGTCATTTAGAAAAAAAAAATACTCATCTGTATTCATTCAAGTCACATATGTAACAATTGAACCCATAAACAAACATTTATTTTATTAATGAACAGTAACGCTATTGTAGCGAGTTGTGTGGTGGTGGGTTTTGTTACAAAATAAACTTTGTTAGCATTTAGCAATATTGGCTTATCTTTCACTTCTGAGAATAAAATTGCAGTTTCCATGGCCTCCCATAGACCCTAATTGTTGGCAGACCAGCCAGTATGCATTAACATCAGTGCTAACATTGGAAATGTGTAATGCTTGCACACGAACACTAAATGGAAAGTTAGTGTTTAGCATGCGTGGATATTAGCTAAACACCTTTAGCTTCTAACAATGTCTTTGTCGCGTCATCTCACTTGAGGTGGCTTTTGGATTAAACAGTTTTTGTTTTGTGTCGACTTTTGTTAAAATTTAGCACTATTAGCGTAGCATCTTGAGCCTCCAAGAATAGCATTACTGTTCACATCAAACATCTGGTCTTTGATGATGACGACAACTAACAGTTAGCATTTAGCAAGTGGTTTAGCATCATTAGCTTTCTATCAAGTCCTGGTCACAAGAACATCCTTGATGGCATTTGGATTTCATCAAAACAGTATGGGGAGCCCCTGAACACACAAATATTTGCCAAATTTTCCTTACTGCTGATTTAAACGGCTGGAAATGAAGTCATGCAAGTTAACGCTTGCTATGCAGACTCCCAAAAACAGGCAGGAACAAAAGCAAAAATGCCAGAAACGGTGCGATCAGGGTGTCATTCCTGGGAGGCGTGTTTCCTCCCAATCTTTCAAGCAGAACACTTCTCAAGAGTCCAGAGAAGAACAGCGTTCCTGGGACACAGGGGAGGGAGGTTGTGGCATGGCAAAGGCCTGAGCGTGCGGACCAGTCACAACAGTTTTTCGGGTTGCAGCGGAGGCAGGGAAACACTGGAGCAGATTTGGGGTGCTCTTACTCCCCCTTGTGGCAGTAAATGTCCTTGAGCGCCTTCAGTTCCTCAATCAGTGTCTTGTTTTGGTTCTCCAATACGGCCACACGGTTTTCCAGACACTTGACGTACTCTTTCTTTTTCCGCCGGCATTCCCGCGCAGCCTCTCTGCCAAAAGACAACAATTGAAACACACACAATCCTGGACACCCTGCATTGGTCGCCAGTCAATGCCTACCTGTTCTTCATTAGCCGGACCTCCCTCTTGCGGGTGACTTCTTCGGCGTGGTGCGACAGCGGACTTTGCGTGGCACCCGGCGCCGCTGCTGCCAACACGATGCTGTGGGCCAGGCCTGAGGTGGGCGAGCGCAACTGGCAGGCAGGAATGTCTCCCGTGGCGGCTGCGGTAGAGGACGCATGACACATTATTAAGATAATGCTAACTTTGAAGATTTCAATGAAACTTGGGCTGTATTGTGATGACTTATTTTACGCATTCCTACTCTCTAATCATTAGCTAAGGAAACTGTCCTCCGTTATTCACTGAGAAACTTGTTTATTTACTGTTTGGTGCTCAGGCCATATTAAGGTTTTACTTTGGCACAATCTCGTGGAATCTTGGTGTTGTTGTTGTTGTTGTAGATGTTGTCTTGATTCAGAGATAGTGTTTTTTTTCATCTGCGTTTCACAGTAAAAGTTTGTTTTGGCATTTCTCCTGATGGAGCTACGAAAAGCCTGTACGGTGTACTTTGTACTTACATAAATTATTCTGTACTAAAGCCGAAAGGATAACAACAACTCTCGATGCCAAAAGATAAATGTAAGTACTTTTACCATTAGTGTAGTGCTAGCTAGTGCGCATATTTGTTTGCCCGTGTATGATGTCACATCAGTTCGTGATAGCGTGTAATTAATGCTAGTTTACCATTGAGGAGCCTCACGTGAAGGCTGTTTGTTTGTGTTGAATAATTTAACTACAGTTGTTTATCACTGCCATCGAGCTAAATCCTTCTGCATCAAAATCCTCCCTTTTCAGGAGACAAAAAAACAACGGCATGCTTGTTTAACATTAACATTGCATCATTAAAGAGAACAAGCCATTTCAACACTTTGGATTGGTCAGTAACTTGTAAAATAAATAACACCCACACATGAAATTTATCACATTAGGAACGGCAACGTTATTTAATTACGGCATTGTGTTGATACTTTATGATTTTTCTTTCAATGTTGTCACAGGCTACAGGTATATAAATCAATCCAAATGGAATACCAGTTCCCATTTTAAGTGCCTTGTGACATTTTGTAGCATCTATAAGCAAGTCTGCACAGATTATCGCTTTTCACAGCAGGGCTCGCCCCCTATTCCCTACCAATAGTAGGGGTTCACTGTAGTGGAATATATCAGTCACCTATCAGTCAAATGAAATTGTTAATTACGTTTTTGCTGTCGAATAATTATTATGTACCAAATCACCGTCTGGAACAATTAACAAATAAATAGATTATAACAACATTATATTGGTGGTATAGAAAATAGCTGGGTGGATGTATTGTCGTAAAATAAGTATATATTTTTTAAATTAATGGAAGCAAAGCCTTGTCCGTCTGTGTTGTGACATTGTTGCTCTACTTGTGTTTAAGATTACTTGTGTTTAAGATTAATGTTATTAAATCAGAAAAAAGACATTGTGATTGTTCATCCCTAGATCTAAATATCTAAAATGTCAACTTTGGAACGATGAGTCAGTCAGAAACACCAGGCAGTGTGATAAAAGAGGGACGTGCTGATGTCACTGCGTGCGTCTCCCCCCACACTCCCTGCCCTTCTTCTGTTCCAGGAAGCAACGATGACGTCAAAGCAGCGCATTCCCCTCCCCTCCCCACTTGTGGCCAATCTGCCCGTCAACAACGTGTTGACCACAGATGGCCACACAACGTTTTCGTCACACACTAAAACACGACGAGCGTAGTGTGAGTGTATGTGTGTATGTGTGCATTGCCTTAACTTGGTGAAAGTCAATTAATTAGTCGAAACAAACTTTCGCAACGATATCCCAGCAGTGGAACGTGTTGCCAGGTGGGTCATGTGCGCATGTGCGAGTTAGAACCGGAAGACTACGACGAAGACGAAAAAGACGCTTAAAAAAAAAAACTAATGAGACGAAGAAGACAATACAAAAAGATCAATAAAGTGGAAAACTGACTAGTGACCAAAAAAAGTTTACCGTACCTGACTCCGTTTCATCCCCGGTGACGGCCATTGTTGTTGCCCAGTGAGCCAGAACACAACAAAATGAGAGGGGAAAACCAAAATTCTAGACCGCCTTCGTTGCCTCGCTGGCCGGATAAAATCTTAACGGCGCTCCGGTTTCGCTTCCTTCGCCGTCTTGCGTCGTCTCTGGCCGCTCGTCAACTTTGCGGCCGGATTACAATTACCGGCATTGGCGTCACTGTGACGTCACCGGCGGCCGCTGAAGTCAGTGAAGACGCGCTGGGTTGGAGCCCCTCCCCCCCCCGGAGTAGCATAATGTCAAGAGGGGAGGGCGGATATTTTTAGAAGCAGTGACGCAACTGGAGAGGAGCGACAAACAAGAGGCCACTCTGATTGGCTGCTTCTGGACACCGAGGCGGGGCGAACGGCCAAAGAAGATGGCTTGTGTCAAGTTGAAGAAGACGGCCGAGTTTTAACTTTTCCCAAAGACCTTTAGTCTTTTTAGTGTTTTCTCAATCAGCCAGTGTAGTGCAGTGCAGTTGAACCCCATGTCTTGAAACCCAAATTTAAAACCCTCTTCCTGTCTTGAAACTATAACCCTAAAAACCTTTGTTTGAAAGCCTAATTTGAAATATTAAATGTGCCTTAAAAAAAGACTAATTTGAAATCCTAACTTTGCCTTGGAACCCTACTTAGAAACTTTGACCTATGCTTAGACCTTATCCCTTGTTATTTGAAACACTAACATGTGCTTGAAATCATACTTTAAAAACAAAAATTGAACCCCATTTTAAACCTGTAATTTTGTCTTGAAACCCAAACTTGAAATTTTGACCCAGGCTTGAATCCCAACTCCCTGTTTGAAACCCTACTTTGAAACACTATTGAACCCCTAATTCTAAACCTTAGCCCTGGGGAAAACCCTAATTTGAAGACTTAATTTTAGCTTGAAACCCAAATTTGAAACTTTGAACCAGATTTGAAAATCACTACTTGTTTGGAAACCTAATGCTTGTCTTGAAACCCCAATCTTGTTTTAAAAGCCTTCATCAAAATCCTAACTTGAATCTTTGACCCAGGCTCGACACACTACTTCTTGTTTAAAGACCTACTTTAAAATGCTAACACTGATTTGAAGCCCTTATTGGAAACCTAAAATCCTAATTTGAAGCCGTAATTTTGCCTTAAAACCCTAACTTGAAACTGTGATCCAGGCTTGAAACCCAGTACTTGTTTGAAACCCTAACCCTGGTTTGTACCTGTAATTTGAAATGCTCATTTTGTCTTCACAGCGTTATTTGAAACCCAAATTTAAATCTTTGACCAAGGCGTGCATCCTGATCTCCTGTTTGAAACCCTACTTTGAAACGCTAACCCTGACTTCAACCACTAGTTCTAAACCTTGGCAGTGGACGAAACCCCAATTTGAAGCCCAAACCCTAACTTGAAACTTTGACCATGCTTGAAACCCATTCCTTGTTTGAAACTCGAATTTGAAATACTCAATTTGGCTTGAAACCCAAACTTGAGTCTTTGATCAAGGCTTGAAACCCTACTCCTTTGAAGAATCCCTACTTTGAAGCGCTTACCCTAATCAGAACCCCTAATTTTAAACATTTTTAAAGGTTTGCTCCTCACCCTCAGACAAAAACGGGTTCAGTACCAAATCATGAGAAGTAAACTCTGCAATGTTGTTAAAGGGGAAGTCAATCGAAAAAAATGATTTGCAATAATATGTTCCATGCGCCTTCACTAGTCTAAACATGGCATTCTGATTAGTATTGCATTTGTGGAATATGAGTTAAGCAGCAAAATCCACATGTTTTTAGCCATCTTTTGCTGTCGACTGAAAATGACATCACAGTTGCTCAGTGCTCAGGTAACGACCAATCGTGGCTCACATGTTTTCTGAAGCTGAGCTATGATTGGTCGTTACCTGAGCAACTGTGATGTCATTTTCGGTCGACATAAGAGACAAAATAACCGCCCCGTGAGATGGACAAAAACATGGATTTTACTGCTTAATTCATATTCCACAAACGCAATATTAATCAGCAAGCCATTTTTCGACTAGTGGGCCTACATTGAACATATTCTTGTAAAGAACATTTTTGGGTTGACTTCCACTTCCAAAGTAAAGCTTCGCAGTCCAGTGATGAGAGCCATGACCTTTACATTGGGGAGACCAAGCATCCCAAACACAAACATGTGGCACCACGTAGGAGAGCAGTTTCTCAACTTGAAACATTAACCCTCGCTTGGAAACGTTCAACCCGAACCCGAAACCCAGGCAAGGAATCCCAAACCCAACTTTAAAACCCAACTGACTGGACACCATACCTTGTATGATCATCTGTCCTGCGTGGATGTAGAACTGGTGTGCGCCGCCCGGTGAGGCAGTGGCAGCGCTCTGCGAGATGGCGGCTGTGGAAACGGAACCTCAACATTATTAGCTATCACAAAGTCTATCAGGATCGGCTATGTGTGAGAGCATTTCATTTGTGTGCCTATGGGAGAGTATTTCAGGAGATGTGACCAAAAAAAGTTGCAGTAGGGTGCATGAGAGTGTTTCGGTTACATGTGTGAGAGGAAAAAATTCTGTAGCGTGTGAAAGCGTTTTAGGGGTGTGTTCAAGAGAACATTTCAGCAGTGCGACTGCGAGCCCATCAATTGGTGTTCAATACGATGCTTTCAGTAACAGCCGCATTATTGTATTGTCTTGAGATTCTCAAAAATAAGCTTTTGTGAAATATAATACAAAAAATATCAAAATAAATATACTGCTTAAAAACAACCCTTTGAGTAATTCATAGTAAAGTTCACAAACAGTAAAACGTTTATGAAATCAAGGAACAGTGAAGTTTATGCAATTTGGCACAAAATAATTCTTTTTTTTGGGGGGGGGGGTTAAGAGTCGGAATTGAGAATCCTTAGGAACCGAAAGAACCAGAATTGGAATCTCCCAAATTCAAACGATGCCCAAGCATAAAGAACAACATGATGCACTGTAGACAGCGGTAACGGTAGTTGTGGCCACAAACTAGATGGAAACAAAGCCACGGCAATTGCCAAAGAAAATGTTTTGGTTCTCGGCTTATTTTGGAGTAATGTGCATTGATTCCACTGTTACCACTTTATCTGTGTGTAATGCATAATCCTTAGTAGATCAGAAAGTCTTTGCTATTGGCTGGAAACCTGTATGTCTATTTCTAACCAAAATTGACTAAATCTAGACTAAAACCTTTTAGGAGTTTTCGTCGACTAAAACTAGACGAAATAAGAATGACTAAAATGTGACTAAAACTAATGAGCATTTTTGTTCAAAAGACTGAGACTAAATCTAAAATGCCTGCCAAAAACAACACTGATCAGTGTGTGACAATAAGAAAGGGGAAGAAACGTTCCAAATACGTGTTTATTTTGCTCATTTGCTAGCTTGTGCATTTAATATTAGCGTTATGGGACGGAGACAACTTGACATGTGTTAAGAGTCAGTCATAGATGGATGTAATGGACAGAATCCGGTCACTTTTCAAAATAAAATGTTTTTCAGCCGCGGATAGTAAATAAACCGGAAGTACTGTAATTTTTTTCTTTTTTTTTTTTTTTCTTTCTTTCATCTGTGCCCGCCGCGGTCCGTGGCCTGGTACCGGCCCTTGGCCCGGTGGTTGGGGACCCTTGTGATAGAGTGTGTGAAGTGTTACCGTATCTTACCATATTGTCCCAATCTGTCGTGGTAGCTTGTCAAAGTCGAGTCGTGCTCCTCCTCTCTCACATCGATGTTCACGGAGGCCGTCGGCCGTCCCCTGGACAAGTCTCCGTCGGACTCATGGTCTTCCCGCTTGCTCGACACCTGACGCAACAAGTCTGGAATGACTCCGGTTTTAAACCCTAATTTAAAGTTATAATCTCACACAATAACCTAATCCCAATTTTTGTTTGACACCCCAATTCTGGCTTCAAATTTCTTGCTTCTCTGTAAACCGACCAACCTGACAACATAGCATGAAACCATAATCTAGATTTGACACCCTATTTGGAGACCCTAACTTTATCTTGAAACTTTACTCTGGAGCCTTAACCGTAACCCTAGTTAGCCTACTTTGAAACCTGACCTCTCACCTAAAAACCTTGAAACCCAAATTTTATAACCTAACCTTTGATTGAAACCCTGATTAATGCCACAATTTCAAACCCTAACAATGTCTTGAAACCATAACTTGAAGCTCTAACCTTTTTTGAAACCCTAAACTTTGTTTCAAACCTTGAATTTGAAACCCTTACCCCAATTTAAAATCCTCATTTAAAATCACAACTTGAAACCCAAACCCTGGTTTGAAGCCCTAACTTTACAGTCTTACTCTGGCTTGAAACCTTAAATGAACCTTTGTTTGCAACCCTAACCTAGGCTCAAAATCCTACCCTTGTCTTGAAACCCTGAGTTTGAAAACCTAAACCTTTTGTTGTTGTTGTTGCTACCTTAATTCAGGCTTGAAACACATCTTTGAAACCCTAACCCTTGTGTGAAGCCCTAATTTGAAACCCCAAGCCTGGTCTGAAACCCAGACTTGAAACTCTAATTATGGTTTGAAACCCTACTCCTGCCTGAAACCCCAATTTGAAACCCTAACCCTGTTTTGAAACTCTAACAATGGTTTGAAACCCTAACCTTGCTTGAAAGCCTAACCTTTGTTGGAGTTGCACTCCAACCTAGGCTTAAAACCTTAGTCTTGCCTTGAAAACCTGAGTTTGAAACCCTTTCCTTTGTTTGTTTGTTACCCTAACCCAGACTTGAAACCCATCTTTGAAACTCTAATCCTTGCACAAAACTCTAATTTGAAACCCTAACGATGGTGTGAAACACTACCCCTAGGTTGAAACCCTAATTTGAAACCCCAACCCTGGTTTGAAACCCCTGTCTTGAAACCCTAACCTTTGTTTGCTACCGTAACCAAAGCTTGAAACCCTAACTTGAAACCCTACTCCTGGCTTGAAACCCTAACCTTTGTTTACACCCGCAGAAAGCGTCCAGCACACATGACCACACCACAAAATCAAAATTGAAATTCATGCCATATTATGTCTAAAATCCAAAAAGTGGTATGACGTTTACTTGTGAAGGAGACGTTCCGTCCAGGTGCTCTTCCTCGTCTGTTGTCGAGTCATTAGCGCTGTCGTCCATCGTTGCTCACTTCAGATCAGGGGGGAAAAAAAGAAAAAAAGGCAATGACAAAAAATTCTCTTGTTGCTAGTTCACATTGTAGCCAAAAATTGTGGTTTGCATGCATATCTTGCATGTATGTCTTGCAGTTCTGTGGTTCTGGGTAACAATCAGGGATTTTCCATCAGAGCTACATTGAAGATTTACTTTTGTGGAAATGTATATTTTTTACAAAACCAAACAACTCCGATAAAAAAACAACAAAAAAAAACGATAAACATTCAATATACATTTTCCACAAAAAATGGGAAAAGGGAAACTGCGAGTGCCGAAATGCGAATATGTAAGGGTTGACTGTAGTTTAAATTGTAATATCACCATTCACCAGTAGATGGCAGACATTATTAGTATCATTATTAGTAACGCTTACTTAGGGCAGTGGTCCCCAACCTTTTTTCTGCCACGAACCGGTTCATACAAGTCTATACCTTTCGCGGCTCAGTAACTATTCACCGTCTGGAGCGGGGTTCTGGGCATTCGGTGTGTGTGTTTTGGGGGTGGGGGGTGTTGACACAATAAAATAAAACAAGATCTTGCACTTAATGTTGGTTTCTTGTTTGGTGGTTTTGTGCTGTCCTTAATGCTGTAATTTTTATACAAGGGAGATACATTTGACACTTAAGTTCACGTTTCACATCATAACAAGACTGGTGGATTTATTTGAATAGAAAAGTCAAAAGTGAAATGTAAAGATTTTCCTGGAAGATACACAGGAAATATTTATTGTTCATTCTTCTTTCTGCTCTTTTCATTCGAATTTTGGCTTTTCGCGTAAACATTAATGTAAACAACCTTTGTGTTCGTGTTGGAACAATGGCTTTGAAATCACGGAACGTTCAGGCTCACGTTCTTTGTTGTTCTCATTTAAAGGTTCAAATGTCCCAGTGTAGTTGTTTGGACACTCCATGGATGGGTAACATTTGGGATTTTTATCCAATAGTTTGTATAATTGTGTCTTTAAAAAAAAAAAAAAAAAAAAAAAAAGCACAATACAAGTGACAGCCCAATTACCCATATGAGTCTGGGGGAAAAATAACAGTATGTGATTATCTTGTTAGCTTCAAAGCCTTTGTTGTTGGGTTGTTGGGTCGGCAACCTGCGGCTCTTTCATCCTTATGTTGTGGCTCTGCGTCGCTTGGGAAAATAAATGATAAGTGTCCAATTGAAATGTATTGTAACGTCTTCTAAAGACATACATTAGCCGTAGCTTAGTTATCTCCCGTTTTATTATTCCAACACGGCTACTGGCCAACTACAGTGAAACAACAGTTCCGTCATAAGTACACACGGATCTCTCGTCCTTCTCGATGTCCGCTCACTATTCTCTCACTCGCACACGCCTCCCATCCAAGCGAGTCGCGTGATGCATTCGGGAACCTCTGAGACAAAACAACTTAGCAAAACACAACTCACCACAACATAGATAACATAATTTGTTACAGTATGTTATTTGTCCCAAAAAGCTGTATCATGTCTTCTTACAAAGTCAGTTTGTAACTTCTTTCTTCAGACCGTGTGCAATTTCAGTGATCAGCATTCACCTTCTTTAGAGACGTTTGACAGCACTTGATGTGTCAGCAGGCAAGCGCGCATGGCCTGCTGCCAGCGAAACCAAAACTGCACAATATCAGAACAAAGTATTTTATTTGTGTGTTTATTTGTTTAATTGTGGTTGTAAATTGTAAAATTATTGTGATCTTGAAATATGAAAATAAAATGATATATCGTCGCTGTCGGCCGAAAACCTCAAAAGTCCAAATATTCATTCTTTTTTTGCGCAAATTAATTCTAAAGTTCCGTCCCTACTTCGTCTGTAATTTTTTATGCAATTTTAGAAAGTTTAAAGCAGTGAAAATAGCAAATACTCAAATAAAGCACGATTTCACAGCCGCACTTGACCGCAACTTACGTGTGTGTGTTTTCAGAGGTGCGTGCAACACAATGACGTGTCCTCCATCTGTGGAATGCAGAAGCCGTGCGGCATAATTAGTTATAGTTCATTTTTGGAAAATGAAATGTGTAAGAATTTTGCATGCATGTTGTCCATATTTGAAGGGGCATTTTTGTCTGGTTAGGAAGTGCTTGGTCCTATGTGGCCTACCAGTAGCATTGATGACAAATTGTGCCCCCCCACTCAGTATTGAAGCGACCCATCCCTGGTCTAAATGTTCTCTGACACTGACTGGCGACCAGTTCATTGTTGTTGTGAACAGATGTGCCCTGACATTCAGAGGCTACTTGTCGGTTGTTGGTTTCTATGTGATGAAAAAAAAAGTGAAGTGTGCATCTAAAAGATGATGACCGGTAACTTTCATACAGGATGTGACAAACATCTAACACAAGTGATGTTGGAACTGATGAGTAACAAACACTTTTGGTGACATGAAAGACAGGAAACTGTAGTCCTACCAAACCCTTAGTTGAAACCCTAAGTGTGGCTTGAAATCAAAAGTCCGACTTGAATGCCAAATTTGAAACCCTGGCCTAACCGAACCAATGTTTGCATTCTGATGCAAAAGTTTTGCGTTTTTCTTTTATTTTCAAGATCCCACTTCCGGACTCGGTACATTGACGTCACATTGTTTAACTTGACATGACTTTGGGCTTCCTGCTGACTCATCTCCGACGGTTTTCATCTGCAACTCGAGTGTACTTTACCGTGAAATATGTGACTGGGTGATTATTTGATTGGTCGACGGATTGATTTGTGACTTACCCAAACTTTGACGCCGTGCTCCTCGTCACTGGTGACGAAGAGTGACCGCGCTCGCGTCGATCCACGTCAGCGACGACGAGGCGGATGACGACGATCAGGAAGGCGCTTTTGGGACAAAGAGTGCTTGTTGATCAGAAACGAGCAAGAGCAGTTTCCCCCTTACTTCCGGATTCGCCCTTCAAAACCAAAAATCTGGATTTTGAAGTCAACAAGCTTCCGGCGATTACTTAACATACACGGCACTACAAGCGCGCGGAACGGTGTGCCACTGGTTAGCACGTCCGCCTCACAGTCGTGGTTTCGAATCCGACCCCGGATTTACATGTTCTCCCCTCCGGTTTCCGCCCACATTCCAAAAACATGCCTCTCGGTATGATTGTGTGTGCTAATGTTTGGTTGTCTATGTGTGCCTGCGATTGGCTGGCATCTAGTTGAGCGTGTACCCCTCCTACTGCCCAAAGACCGCTGGGATAGGCTCCAGTACGCCCGCGACCCTCGTTTGGTTAATGGATGGGATGGACACCACAAGCCTCTTTGAAACCTGACTACCACTCCCTTACCCTGCCTTGAAGCCTTCACACGGGATTAAAATCATACTTTTAAACCCTTACTCTGTTTTCAAATCCTAATTAGATACCCCAGTTTGAAATCCTAACTTGTAACCCTAACTGTGGCTCGAAACCCAAATTTGAAACACTAACCTTTGCTTGAAACCGTACTTTGAACCCGAAATCTTGTTTGATACCCTACTTAGGCAACCTAACCCTGTCTTGACACACTCACACGCTTGAAACCCCACTTTTCTACTCTTAAATGGAAACCCTAATTGGAAACCGAAACCCTGTCTTGAAACCTTAACCTTGGTTTGAAACCCTTCTTTGAAACCCTGGTTCAAAACCCTAACATAACTAACTGTTGCTCGAAAGTCTAATATGGAACCCGAACCTTGGCTTGAAACTTTACTTTGAAACCATAAATTTAGTTTGAAACATTGCTTTAAATCGCGTCCTCTGTCTGAAAACCCTAATTGGGAACCTAACCCTTGGCTTGAAACCTACTTTGAAACTCTACACCTGTTTTGACAGCCTACTTTGTGTCCCTAACCTACGTTAAAAGCCTTTGAAACCCTAACCCTGGCTTGAAACCATACTTACAAACCCTAACCCTGGTTAACTGAGGGTTCCAAGAGAATTAATAATCAAACACGGTAATGACATTTTACAGAAATATTTACGTTGTAATTTTAATTTACTAAATTCACGACGAATGAACGGAGCATAATACACCATACCATAGCAACATGCCCTAACGACCACAGACCATCGTTGTTATCTACTGGTGACCACTAGAGGGCACTACTGACTCGTGAATTTGAGGGAAGCATACGTGACACTTAAATTCACGTTTCACGTCATTACAAGACTGGTTGATTTATTTGAATAGAAAAGTCAAAAGTGAAATGTAAAGATTTTCCTGTAAGAATACACAGGAAATATTTATTGTTCATTCTTCTTTCTGTTCTTTTCATTCGAATTTTGGCATTTCGCGTAAACATCAATGTAAACAAAATCTAAACAATCTTTGTGTTTGTGTTGGAACAATGGCTTTGAAATCACGGAACGTTCAGGCTCACGTTCTTTGTTGTTCTCATTTAAAGGTTCAAATGTCCCAGTGTAGTTGTTTGGACACTCCATGGATGGGTAACATTTTGGATTTTTATCCAATAGTTTGTATAATTGTGTCTTAAAAAAAAAAAAAAAAAGCGCAATACAAGTGACAGCCCATTTACCCATATAAGTCTAATATTTGTGTATTTTTCATCAAATATATTTCAAAATTTGTCAAATCATGTACCGTAATATTTTGTAATGTTTCTTTTTTTCTTTGTGTATTTCTCATCTGTCAGTTTTTCTTTTGTGTATTCCCCAATATTTTGGTATGGCTCAATTTCTAATATTTTCTGGGTTAGTATGATAACTTGTTGGTCAGTATTACCGCATTATCGACATTTTAAATTGCTTGACGGCTCTTGCATCATTCGCACAGTTGTCGTGGCATCAGCGCACTATTAGTCACCGTACATTGTGACTTACCATCACCGTAATTGCGTTTATGTCGTAAGTGGTTATTTTGTGCAGCACACGAGTGCTTTGTGTTGATTTTGAAAGGTGGTATAAAAATAAATATTTGATTGATTGATATCGACCATGCAACATTGACCAAAGTGGCGAACTTTGAAATGAAATTAAAAGGGAGAGGACAAAAAAGTAAACATCGAAACATCTGATTTTTGTTTCCCAACTCATATCACATGCATTATTCTTCTACATTATTTTCCTTGTGTACGCTTTTTAAATCCATCCATCCATGATATATTCAAAATAAATTTACGTAATATTAAGGTGGGAAGTATTAAATATATATTGTGCAAAAATATGGTATCATGTATTATGTAACTATATCACTGCACAGTTTAATGTTTATTTTTTTTCATTACTTGCTTTACTGAGCCAATTCCTTTGTTTTTCTCTGCTGTTAAGACAGTATTGCGATTGAGAATCCGTTCTCATTCACCGTTGTGAATGTAATATTTTGTCCTATCAAATACATTATTTTGTTCGGCAATCGCGCACCGTTTAAATGTGGATTGAGAAAGTAGAGATTTCCCGAGTTTACCTGAACACACCACCGGGCGTCCTAGCGGGCACGCGCTGGGAGGCGTCGCGAGCGAGCGCGGGAAGGAAAGAAGGAGAAGGAGGAGAATCGATACATCGAGCTCCACTAAACAGGTGGTCAGAAAGAGAGAAAAACAGCCAACAAGCAAGCAAACAACCATGTCGTCTAGCGGGGGGAGACGCGAAAGGACGCTTTAGCGGAAGCACGAACGAACGAACCAAATCGAGGCGAGATCACCCCCAAACCCACCGCGGCCGCCCTCCGCCTCATGCCGCTTGTGGACTTCTTGCGATTCTTCTCGCCCGGCTTCGGAGCGTCGAGCGAGCGCGGAAGGAGACCATGAAAGTGACGGTGTGCTTCGGACGGACGCGCGTGGTTGTGCCGTGCGGGGACGGCAACATTCATGTGTACGCGCTCGTCCAACAAGCCGTCATGAGATACAAAAAGGCCATCGCCAAGGTAAGACAAGTCCTCGTCGTTGTCTTGCTGTTGTTTTTAGCATGTTAGCACGCCTGGCTATCTAGCCTACTTGTTGCTGCTAGCTTTCGGGACGTGGAGGGGGGCGTGCGCGTGCATGTGCGTGTGCGTGCATGTGCGTGTGCGCACACAATATGGTCCAAACTTGGAGCAATCCGATTGTCTCTGCCAAGTTTGCACTGCGCAGGCTCATTATGATTCCTCTGTGAAAAAGTTCGTAATCACAAGCCCCCCTGCCTACCCCCCCCCCCCAATAAAGCGAGCTAGTCTGCAGCGTTGTTGTTGTTAGTATGTTAGCGTCAGGAGGATCATACATGCGCATATTTGCTGGTATCGGTCCATGGAACATTTGGGGAGCAATCGAGCCCAGGCGTCGGCAATCTGAAACTCAAAAATTTGGACAGACGCCCACAATAAAAAAAAAAAAAATGAATGAATGAAAATCAACACTGAGGACAGCACAACATATGTCTCTTTTTTTTTAATTTTATTTTTTTTTACCTAATGCAGTATGTCTAAGAAACTACAGTATGTTGCATTTATGAAATCAATGAACTGCTACAGTGAACACGAAATGTTACTTCTGCACGAAAAAACACGTTGAACTCTTTAAAAAATATGTATTGCTTGGAGCTTGTTAAATGAAATAGTCAAATTCTATTTGAGTCCTCCTTGTATTAATGAAATTTAAGCCAAACTAAAATTATCCACCTGGAGAAGCAAAAATGCCATCTCCATTGTTTGTTCTGTCATTTTATTGCACGCAGTTAGCTGTCAACTTGAATACAAAAGGGCTGTTTAATTTAATAGTGTGAAATATAGATTTGTAAAACAATAGCCAGTTCAAGTACTTCTTTTAACTGGTTATTGTCATTTTTGCTCCAGAAACTCAGCGCAAGGCGTCGCCAACATCAAGGCAGTAAAGCCTTCATCTTCATACATGATTGTCGGGCTGTCACCAATGAATATTTTTAGAATCGATTATCCTATCGATTATTACATCAATTATTCAGGTAATGGACACTCCCCTGTTGACAATCTTATTTTTTGTGAGAAGGCGTTGTTAGATGTCCAACAGTGAAAAATACACTTATACAAATAGCACTTAAGTTTTGCCAAAGTTGATGTATTGGTAACATTGTATTCTCTTCAAAGTTAACCACATTTTCATTTGAATTGTCCTATATGCCTCCCACGGCCGTTAGTGGCAGCAGCAGCAATACAGTTCACACTTTTATAATCTTGTGTTGTTCCATTGACTGTTTTAGGTCTAGCAGGACTGATATGGAACATTTTGGATGCAGTTAGGATCATTAAGTTCACTTGAGAAGACTGTGAGAACCTTCCGGGAGATTCTTGCCAATTAACATCAGTAGAAGTGTGTACAGCATTTTGGATCTTTGGCTAGGTTCACACTGCAGGAAGTTGTTTTGAAAAACACTATTGACTTTATATTTCACTTTCATTTAATCCCACTTGACATGAAGTGAAGCATAAAGTGGACATTTATGGTGGTAGTAGTAATTCAGCCACGGTTCAGATCGATTAATTTTTTACGACGTTGTAACGTGACATCATCGTTAGTGATGTCTCCATGAAATGAGATATTAAAGCTTCTCCTCATTATTTCCCTTGTATTTATTTTTCTACCTCCTACCTACTTGCTTCACTGTATAAATTCCCCGACAGGCTGGACCACATTTCCTTCCGCAAACACGTCGTTCTGCGTATGTGGTTCACTTTGGCGACACATTTGTTCATAAGGCAGACAAAACCGAGGTTGCATTTACAATGTAATATGAACGCTTACACCAAAAAATCGGATTTTTAAAAAAAATCCGAATTGAGCATTAAGACCTGTGGTGTGAACCTAGCCTAAAGTTTGTTGGTATCGTTCTAAGAACATTTAGACGGACTTGGGAATTTGGGGCTCACTTGGGATAAGTGGTAAAAGCTTCCAGGAGGTGCTACCTGCTTAGCATGTTAGCATCAGTGAGACTCTTCACTCTTATATATGGTTGCAATTGTCCGTGGGCTTTTCTTTTCGATCCTGTTGGAGTGATTTGGAAGACTTTGGAAAGGTTGGAGAAGCTTCCAGGAGATGTTAACAGGTTATCTTGTTGGCATCAGTAGGACTGTACACATTTTATTAAAATGTTTTGGAACCAGTTGGGAATGTTGGGCTCATGAGGGAAGTGTATGAGAAGTTTCCTAAAGTTGTTAACTGGTCAGCATGTTAGCAGTGTCACCAAAAACAAACTTTTAGAACATTGTGGTGCTAATCATCACGATTCTTATTAAAAATTGTGAAATGTGAAGTCATCCCCAAATGCTGACTCACTAGCTCCAAATTACAACATTGGGTCCGATTGATGACTTCATGAATAATTTTTATAGCCTTCATTATAATGAGTCAAGTTGTCAAACTATGACATAATAAAGTAAAATGTCTCAAGACTATCATCTGGAACTGGAAGTGGTGGAAAAAGTGATTAAATGATGACCGACAAGCTCATAAGAATGATTTTATCCTAACCACAGTGAGTTGTAACCCCAAAATATCTGATGAAACATTAAATTATTGACTTAATATCCTAAAAATCATAAGTGTACATGTTGACAAGATAATTTTGTATCTGAAAATAATGACCAACAGTGACAAAGTAAAGTATACAGTATAGGCGAGGATTCAAGCCTTGGATAGGGTTTCAAAGTACGTAGGGTTTCAAGCCTGAAACGGGTTGCAAAATACACAATATTACCTCTCTTACTTAGGTGTGTTTTAGGCGCTTATTACATGTTTTTGGCATCAAAGTACACTCAAGAGGAGGCAATAGTTAATTAAGAGGGTGTGTGTGTGTCATTAAATCCCACATGTATGGTAGAAAAGTGAGTTTTTTCATTCAGGGTGGGCCATGCCCCCCTTGCACCCTGTCTGGCAGTGGGCACGGCTGGTTGACTGGGGGCAGGGGTGGGGAGGGCTGCTGTATCGCTATTTATGTTTGCTCGCAAAACACCCAGCCAACTATTTATTTGCCACAACACTCCCCTTTCACGGCCTTTAAAGCCACCTTTGTCAGCCCTTTTATCACAAAATGCCAACGAAAGAAACAAATGGTTGGCAAGTTAACAGGGTAAATCTGTGCTAGCCACTAAGCTAACAGCAAGTTGATGGGGTTTGTTCAAAGGAAAGGGTTGACTGAGGTAGAGTGTGCTTTGGAAAACATAACTTTTTTAAAGTTACTTCTAACCCCTATATTGTCTTGCTGAATTTAATGTAAAAGTACTTAATACATTTCAAGGTTGAATGAGCGAAACTGGCATGAAAGGTTTATGGTCCTGTCACTGAAAGTGATGCAGGAGAAATGCGCCTATGGAAATCTGGATCGCTACCGCTATCCAGCGGTGTTGGCCTGGAGTGCACTTGTATTTCAAAGTTTTGCTTGTATCTCAAGACAATAAATTGGCCAAGCGGTTTCTCAAATTTCAAAGAATTTAAGAATTTTTTTTCTCAAAAGTCTCGTATCTAAAGGCACCACTGTATTGCACACACAAATTGTCCATACAAATGGACATTGTTGTTAGTCTATGTGGCAACCAGTCCTTTGATTGTCTATTTTTTATTTTTTATTTTTTTTTGGATTGTCAATATGTGCCCTGTGATGGGCTGGTGACCAAAAGTCAGTTGGGATAGACTCCAGCTCACCTGACTGCGACCTTAATGAGGATAAGGATGAATAAATCTACTTGGCGTCAAGTCGGGTTTCATTTCCAAGTGTCATCAAATTCCACGGAACGTGTTCAGACACTTTTGTCTATCAGATACATCTTATCAGATCAACCTGTGTTTATGCGGGGATTGTTACTTTTTCTTCCCTTTGATCTCCAGAAAGCTTTTTACTCTTGGACTTTGCCTGAAGGGCAGAATTGTTTATTTTGAACCATATGAAAATGCAGAGCTAGAGCTGTAACCGTGACACTTTTTACCCCCCTATCTGCGTTATACAGATGGATAGAAAGAGACAACAGTATTTTGACTGATCTTTCAAGAACCACAAAATATAGTGTTCTGTGAAAATGTAAGCACAGATCCAACTATAACAAGAAAGAGTGACAACTCTTCTTTTACTTGGAAATCTTTTTCACACTTTTTCCATTTTCGTAATCAGCTGTAGAACATAGGTTGATTTCACCGAAAAACACTACTTTCAGACCAAAAAGCGGAGAAAAGCCTTTTTTGTGAAAGAAACTTGTCAAGCAGAATAGTGACGTTGACACTATTATATTTTGCTTCTGTAACACCTCAAACTACAAGACAACAAAAACAAGACAGAGAAAAGGCTTTTGATGCAAAATAATCATTTAATTAGAAATACACAATTGAGAAAAATGGCGTAATCGCATGGCTTGATTTGTATGTCAGTTGATATTGTTATTGTCATTTTTTTTGTTTTTTTTACACAGCGTCCATCATTCACTTCATGAACTTCATCATCTTTCATTCACGACACACTTTCTACTACCTGCCACGGCACACACAGTAATCTGTTTACACCAAACATACTCTATTGGAGTGTGAGGTGCCTAAACTTGTTCCGTCCGACTTCTTGGCATTTTTCTCCCACATATCGATGTAAAAGTCTAGAATCGTCGCCTGGTTTTTAACAATTCAAAAGCTGTGCTGATTTCCAATCCAAAGCGCTCCAATGCCGCCATCTACAGGGACCTGTTGGTCAAAACCTTCTTCCACTCCCTGAAAAGCGTACTTGATGAATTATGTTGCAATGGATGCATTTCAGTTGATGAATAGAATTGTGCATGGCAGTGAATAAGAAAAGCATCGTGTTTCCATACATGTTGTGATAAAAAACATTTCCACATTATGTGAAAAGAAAAAAATATTTGCATTAGTTCTGTTAAAGGGGAAGTCAACCCAAACATTTTTTTCCCCCAAATATATGTTCTATGCAGGCCCACGAGTTGAAACAAGGCACTCTGATTAACATTGCGTTTATGGAATATATGAGTTAAATGGCAAAATCCACCTGTTTTTATCTCAGGGGCGGCCATTTTGTCACTTCTGTCGAAGGAATATGACATCAAAGGTGAAAATGGTGAAAAATCAGTTGAAAAAATGGTTTGAATGCTTGTTTGGCATCAGGAGGAATAAAGCAAATCCTAGAAGGGAACAAACCCAAGCGCAAAACCTTGATTTGAATAATGTGATTAGCATTTGCTTCTTTGTAACCTGAGGGGAAAAGTTTGATTGAAATCAGAAATTGGATTTGTGTGTGAAAAAAATAAATAAATCAACGACCATCAATTTTCAGGCCATATGGTCTAGACCAAGTGTCGGCAACCTTTATCACTCAAAGAGCCATTTCGACCCGGTTTCCACGGGAAAAAAAACACTGAGAGCCGCAAACACTTAATGACATCTGAAATGAAGATATTAGCCTATTCATCGCTAACCGCGTCTATAAAATGCATATTAAAATGACTGTCTTACCTCACAACAAATGATTGAGGAGGGGTCTTTTTCCAACAAAGCATTCATCAATCATATTAAACAAACAAGCCAACGTAATCCAGTGAGCCTCACTATTTCCACTCATTATTGTCAACAAAAGAAAACAAAACACTACTAGACAATAAATCGGGATGGCCATTATGCCACACGGCTTCCGCATTGTGTCGCACGCACCCCCGGCCGTGAAATCATACTTTATTTGGGTATTTGCTATTTTCACCGCTTTAAATTGGATAGAATTGCATAAAAATATCAGAAGAAGTAGGACCGGACCATTAGAATTGATTTGTGGGGGGGAAAAAAAGAATTTGACGATATTTGGACTTCCTAGCTTTTCGGCCGACAGCGATGATATACAATTTTATTTTAATACTTCGAGATCACAATAATCTTACAATTTACAACTACAAACAAACAAACAGACACACACAAATAAAAGAATTTGTTTAGATCTTGTGCAGTTTTGGTGTCGCTGGCAGCTCGCCGGCGTGTCAGGAGGCAGCCGGCATGCTCAAGTGCTGTCAAATGTCACTGGAGAAGGCGAATGCTGACGAAAGAAGTTTAAAAACTTTGACTTAATAAGAAGGCATGATCCCCGTTTTTGAGACAAATAACATATAGTTGAATCGGACACGTACAAATTATTTTCCCAAGCCACGCAGAGCCGCAACATAGGGATGAAAGAGCCGCGGGTTGCTCATCTTTATTTTTACTTTTGAAAGAACTTTGGGTTCCATACAAAAGCCTTTGTTTCAATAAATAACGAACGGAACATGCATAGTGTTTACAAATGTTCCAAAGTGAGTCCGCCGTCTTTTCTCCCGCTGTGATGTTTATGCATAGCGGTGTGTACTGTAACTTCCCCTGTCATTACAGAGGAATGCTTCCCGAGGAAAAAAGGCTAAACAGCGCGCTTTCTTTGACATCCAGAGAAGTCCTCTCATACCTGAGCAATGAGCTGGATGAGGGGAAAAAAGTGTGGCCATTCCAGCGGGTGTCAAATATGACTGACTCCCTGATGGAAAAGTGCTCCCAGAGCTCACTGCAGTCGCTTTTCGACTGAAGCCCGCAAGGCCGCGGTGGCATATCAGGTGTCGCAACAGTTAATCTGGCTTTCACCACACAGACGTCTGCGCTGTGGTGGACTTGAGGTTTTGAGTTAGACCAAGAAAAATGAGGACGTAGCTATTGATTCTCACTAGCTGTTGCTACAACGCAGGTAATGTCTGTTTGACAGTACTTGACATTCCCTCCATGATTTCCCTTTCTTGGAGGAGGAGGGGAAGTCAACCCCAAAAAAATCTTTAAAAAAAAAAAATGTTGTATGAGCCTCCACTAGTCAAAACACAGCATTCTGATTAATATTGTCTTTGTAGAATATGACTTAAAAGGGGGAAGTCACCTCAAACATTTTTTTTCCACAATATGTTCTATGCAAGCCCACCGGTTGAAACAAGGCATTCTGATTAATATGGCGTTTGTGGAATATAAATTAAGCAGCAAAATGCACCCACTTTTAGCCATTTCAGGGGGCGGCCATTTTGTCACTTCTGTCAACTGAAGATGACATCGAAGTTGCTCAGGGCTCAGATAATGACCAATCACGGTTCACCTGTTTTCTGAAGGGGAGCCATGTTTGGTTGTTAACACAAAGGCAGATTTGGAATCAACGCAAAAAAAAAACCTTCTAGAAAAGGGCATCTCTGACTTGGAAAATGTAGTACAAATTTGTTAACCAGTGTTATCCATTCCAGTATTGATTTATTGTATAACTTGTGATATTCTCAAGAAATATTCTTGTATTTCTTTTTATTGACTTTATTTTGTAGTTAACACAATGACATTGCATCCGTATTCCTTTTCCACCGGACTCTACGTTCTTCTTCATCGCTATCTACTGCACGTACTTCAGGCTACTACATTTAAGTGAATTGTGTGGCAAAACTGTTGGATAAACGAGCAGTTGTTAAACATGTTGAAATATCAGTAATGACAAATTGTAACTCTAAAAGGCAAGACACCTTTTAGACAAGAAGGAAACAAATCAAGTCCGATTAGTTTTTAATCTGGAGTCAATTCCATGAAGGATCGTTCAAATTGTCATCTGAGCCCACCTGGAGTTGTCTGCTGTTATGCGGGATACATGCTGGCGATAAAATCCGGCTCCTCGCGTGGAGTCGTGCGTTCCGATGACGTTCCGGTTCATTTGGTTGTCACCGGCCAGAGCCTGCCACTTCCATAACCGGCACAATGCGGGATTAAGAGCTTCCCCCATGAGCCCGCTGACGCTGACACTGCTCGGGAGTAAAAAACGCACCTTGACAAGTACGACCTGGCCCTATGGAGATGTCGCTTGAGCAACTCTGCAGAATGCAAATAGTGTAAAAGTTTAATGGAGGCAAGTGGACTCTTCTTGGTTGTTGAAGGCGTTCGTCAACAAACAAGAACAGTCCATTGCCTTCATTCAAAATTTATGGATATATAGAATCTATCTAATCCTATGGATTTTAAGAGTGGTGAGTGGTTTTCTGGTCATTGCATATGTGAGAAAATAATGTCAGTTCTAAAAAGCCTGCATTACTAGCTGTAATTCGACATGCGACTTGATGTAGTTCATTGTCAGTCCATTCTTCACTTTGTTACTGATAAAATTAACCTGAGGCGTTGTCCTGAAGGTAGAGTTTGATCACTACCAAAAATGAACCAGCTAAGCAGCATCCTTCATTCTGTCTCATGGATAAAAATTATAAGAAAAAAAAAGTACAAATCAGGAATTTTGCATTTGGCATAAAATATGTGACCTCGCTGTGATCTTGTCATTTTTGACCTGGTTTTTATGCTTTGACCTGTGAGAAGCTCTGAGAGCAAAAAGAACAAAATATTGAGTATGAAGTGATTGGCTGCTGGTTTATAAATGATGCGGATAAACTAACCCAACTACTTGCACTATCTTGCCTTTTTACGCTCCAGAAGTGGGTCGTCGTTAACCTCCCGATGCGTTTCCTCTTCCCGTCATTTTCAACCAATGACTCGCTCGCACTGTCCCCTCACATGAATCGCTCTCTTTGAGGGCAAGGCGCCGCCTCAACCATGTTTTATGTATCGATGCCAGAGGCTAGAGTCAAGCGGCTAGACCGCTGCACAAAGCGTGGGAGGCTTGATCCGAGATGAACCGCATTGTAAAATGGCCGAATTGTAGTTAAAGGCCACTTGGAGTAGCCATTCTAAAGGGAAAATGTGCAGAATAACATATTGACCTCATGATAGGCTCCGGGTGTAGCATGCTGTAAAAGTCTGACTGTTTTGGAAACAAGCCCGCGCATAACAATAAAAGGTGTTGTGTAATGCTCAATATGACCACAAAAAATCATCTACCTACATTGCTTTGACCTTAATTGTTATGTAGGCCCGTATTTTTAAAGGCCAGGCACTATTAACATTTTTTAGGGACTGAATGTCACACAACATAAGGGTTAGGGTTAGCAGAAGGAGTTGTTTGGTTAACTGGATCTATTTAATTTTTCTTTTTTTCCCCTTTTTTTCTTTCCAGGTGGCATGACTGTGAAATGGTTTTCAAACACAAATGAGCGACTTATTATTGATTTTATACACGTGTTATTGAGACTTTATCGTGCCTCCTGTTATGATTGACACGTTTTCCACGTTTTGGGTCAATAGTAGAAACTTGTGAGGGGCTCTATTCCCCCTCCCCCCTAACTTTCCTGGGAGCGCGACAGAGCGCAAAGTGGCTGCTACCAACCAAAACGGCAGACTACCTATTCAATTTTGTACACGTCGCTGCAAGTGGAACGCTTTTTCCTTGAAGACTCTTCTTTTTGTCAAGTACAAAATGACATTGTAAATATATGGAATTTAAGCCTCTTGCATTTTCATTCTCCTGCTACAACTTTGCTTACTTTCTTTAAACACATTCAAACCGTGAATAAGCCTCGGCCTTATCTCTATAGCGTATTTATTTGTATTATTTTTGTTCTTTATTTTCACAAATACTGGGACCTACTGGACTAACCTGGGATCTTGGGTATCATATTTCGTGCCCTAAATATTCCTTAAATCTTTGAAAACGGAACTTTAAATATAACTTGAAAAAATAACCAGAAAATAAATTAGTGACAACGTATAATAAATATTTACAAAAATAACATCAAGCGTCCTAAATGAATTTAAATACAGTGTAAAAACTTGACAGCAGCTTTACTTTTCCTGTTGTGTGTGCGTTTGCCTCTTAGGGGTGGTGCCGTTCATACAGGGCGTACACAAAATAGAAAAAAGAGTAGAAGAAGAAAGTTGCGAGTGAAAGTTTAGTCGGACTCGCTGATAGACGGCCGTTTAAAATTAGAGGCGGACTGGCCTATAGACGGGTACTATTTTTTTACCCCTGGAAAAAAAGGCGAATGACGGATGACGGGAGGGTACCCACGCTGCAGACGGATGACGAATAACAGACGCTCAATTTTTAGTGCCCAGCTCCGCTGATTTCCCGTGAGCATGTCAGTGGGCTTTTATATTGACTTAAGATTTATCAATGGCTATGTTTTTTTTTTTTTTTAAACATACATACAGTAGTGCGTTGGGTATAAATGGATATTAATCATCTTTTTTTTCCCCGATTATGCCAGTTTTGTAATCGTAGAGTGTAATAATCATAATTGTTAATGCATTTCGATTAATTGCACAGCCCTACGCTCCCCTCCCAACGCAGCCTATGTACTTAACTAATCAGCAGATTGTGCTTTAACTGTTTTCATCTGTACTGCCTGATGTCAGTTGGAGTTGCCTGGAGCGTGCTCCGGTACTACTTTTTTGAAGCACTCTGTTTAACCGAACGGTACATTTGAAAACTCTGAGTTGCTGAACGGTCGGAGAGAACCAGTGCACACTTGGAGCGTATTTCAGAACTACCAATGTAATTTACACAAAATGGGCGAGTTCCTGTTCAGTTTCACGCATGGGTTCTTGAGACTTTTTCTGACTTGAGTCGTGAAATAAAGCTTCATATGAGCTACTGTTCATGTTCATGTACGAATATGGAGTCGGCCTGAGGAGGATGAAGGAGGTGCAAAGCAGATGAGTAATGAAGTTGAAGTCTGCTGTGCCCCCAGGCGAATCATCAGCAGGCTGTCAAAGGAAGCCCTGTGCTCTATATTTAGCCCACAAAGCCTCATCACCCTAAGTAGAAGCAGTCATCATTAATCTACGCTCACAAATCAGCCCCCGCCACCTCCGATTTTTTTTTTTTTTTTTTTTTGATGTACGTGAGGTTACCACAGCAACCGTTCGTTGTGCTTTTTAATTCTTCGTGTCACTGAACCGACACATTCGTCACATGGATGCCGGCAATTAGTGACCGAGCCCTAAGACCGACACTCGCTTAAGATCACGACAACACTCTGACCAACTTTTTGAAAGCGAAAGTCTTGAGCACCTAGTCATTCTGTAGACTGCTACGTTAGCGTTAGCTATGTTAGTTATGAAGGATTTTAATTTGGATCTTCGATGATTGAAGTTGTCCATATGTTTGTGACGTTTGACGTGAAGGATCTTTTGAGTGAAGGTGTAAGCTCTTATGTTAGCCATTGCTAGCAAGTCAAGTAATGACCATTTTGCCACTTGGCAGTCGACTGAAAATGACAATCGTGGCTCAGCTTCAGAAAACAGGTGAGCCGTGATTGGTCGTTACCTGAGCCCTGAGCAACTGTGATGTCATTTTTTAGTTGACAGAAGTGACAAAATAGATACCCCCTGAGATAGCTAAAAATGGGTGGATTTTGCTGCTTAACTCATATTATTCCACGCAATATTAATCAGAATGCCATGTTTAGATTAGTGAAGGCGCATAGAACATATTGCAAAGAATTTATGGGGGGTTGACTTCCCCTTTAAAAAGTGGGAGGCACGCTGTTGTAATTTTGACACCGTTTACCTGATTTGGATGTAAATTCGCGCAAATTAAAGCTGAAAGTCTGTTCAAGCACATATATTTGGTTACCTTTCAAATCCATTGAGGTGGTGTCTGGAAACACAAAGAGTTGTACTTTTGTCCCAACTTGTAGGCTATGTTAGCCTCGCCGGATAGCAATCAGAATCAGTCATTGCATCAAGTAGATTATGACACAGGATTTTGACTTTGCAAACAGCTCTCAAAAACATAAAACAATTAAAAATAGCACTAAACAAACAATAGGTGCACATTAGCCACAACAAATATGAATGTACTTATTGAAAAGTTCTGTTATTAAATAAATCCACAGTAGAAAAAAGTTTTGAGCAACCTTTTCAAGACAAAGAAGTCTATATGGGAACACTTAACAGATATTTGCTTTCACTTATAATTAAGAATATTAACATGTCACATTGCTTGTTTAAGTTAAGAAAGATTTATCACGGTAGCAGTTTGATCTTTATTGTTGTGATGTCTGGTTGCTGTGGAGCTACAGGTACGTCATAATCCTGTGATATAGTGAGACAAAAATGACACAAGACTTGTTTTTTTTTTTTTTTATTCTGTATTTTTGGAACAAGAGGATTATTTGCGAGTGGCTGGGAACATTTGGTGAATGGACACAGGTCGCAGCGTGGGATTATTTCGTGGAAAAGACTCGGAGCTCTGTCGTTTGTCGTCATGCGACCGCTGGCTGTCAGATTACAACAACATATTGGGGGAGAAAAGTTCATATGTGTGCAAAATATTAGAACCAGCTCTCAGTATGATGTCGTAAAAACATATTATTTCCTGGCAGTGTTGTTGGACCTTTGGTATTCAATGTTATGGGATGGCATGCCTAATGAAATGGCCGGTGCTTGTTTATGTGTAGAGTGAGTGGCGGGCCTGTGTAGGCAAAAACTGGGGCAAACGTGTCCATGCGTGTGTAGCGGTATATTGACATAGAAACACTTTTTACTGTACACCCAAACCAAAACATTCAGAAAGAAGAAATACTGTACGCCACAGATAATGACGGAGCACTGCTGCATTTAATGACGTACAGTACAAGATGTGCCATAAATGATGATAATATAGCTCAATGCTTAGAAATACAAGCTTGAAGTGTTGCAAAGAGGAATGGGCAAAACTGGCCAAAGAAAGCTGTACCAAGCTTCATATTCCAAAAGACTTGAGGCTGTGATTTTTGTTAAAGGTGCATCAGCAAAGCATCTAATCATATGGTGTGTTTTTAGGTACACTGCTGTTCAACATTGGGATAGAAATGCAGAAAGTAGTTCAAACAGCCATTTTGGGGTGCTGTGTGTAATTGGTTTAATTTGGTGTAAACAAAACAAAATTAACTGAATCAGTTACGGAATTAAGATATTAACAAAAAAAAATGTGGAAAAAGTGAAGTGCTGTGAACATTTTCCAGATGCTCTGTATATACTTCATTTGCTATTTAATGACATCTTAGGCACTTCTGGGTACATTCAGTCTGCATTTGGTTGCTTTGATTGGCAGCTGCTTTAACAGAGCACATCTACACGCTCTACTTCGACATCCGTTAGCCGCATTCCTCCGCGGAGAGCGAGCGCTCAAAGCGGGTCAGCGAAAGAAGGACGTTTGTTTGAGCAAACTGCAGGATTTTCCTGACACCACGGCACACAAGGCCTGGAGCTGGGAAACAAGTAAGTAGGACACTTTGGTCACGGGATCAACTTTTCGAGTTGGGATGAAGGCCGGCGGGGGCGTAGCCCTCTTCAGTCGCAACATGTGCAGACCACTCGCAATGGAACAAGTCAACAGCTGGGAAGGACCCACAAGACGCTCTACAAAATCTAGAGACTTGAGTCACTGTTGGGACGCAAACGCTAAACAAAAGTCTTCACCAAGCCTGGAATATCATCTCAGATGGGACCACTCAAGTTGGAATATGACACAGGGGGGGGATGTAATGGCTGAATTGGCGCCATGTGGCCCACTTTGAAGTCCGGGATTTTAGACAGCTAGCTATGGCTAGATCCTGAATATACATCTTCGATTCGGGTAGTCCTCTGGCATGGCTGCTTTAGAACGCCTCATTTTCTGCTGTGAGTGCACGGAGGTCATGCAGAAAAAGGTGGAAGAGCGACAAAGGGAGGGGGAAAAGAATGGGCACTTTAGAGCGCCTTGTTGTCTACTAAGTGTATGCACAGTTTGCAGAGATGGAAGAGTGAGAAGAGTGGATTTTTTTTTTTTTTTTTAGTCCAACTTGACAGCTAGCATGTAGAGCTTTGGACTGGTTGGGTCACTTTAGAGCGCCTCGTTATCTGCTGTTAATGTGTGCATATGACCGAGAGAATGCGGAAGAGCAATGCAAATAAAAAAAAAAAAAAAAAAACTGACAGGATAGCCAGCCTGTGGACAGGGGCTTGGCGCTGGTGTAGCCGTATAGCACCTCATTGTTGCGGCGTGGACGAAGAAGAACCCTGCGACGACTCGGTGAGAGAGATTTCAGCTACCAAGGGCTTGCAGCAGAAAAAGCATGGCTCAAACATGTGGTTAGAGCTGTGCAATATAACAATCTGCATGTGTTATAAACTTCAAGTAAAAAAAGTCTTGTGTTAAGGAAAACGTTAGTTTCCTGAATGAAGTTATTCCGTGAAGAGCATCTGCAGCTTTTTGTCTCAATGACTTCCACCTCCCGACAGGCAGACAGGAAATCCTGTCTTCATGTCCCACAAAGCACAACATGATAAACATCTCCAAGCTAAGCTCCCGTGTTCGCTTCAGACTGCGGCCATTCGCCAGGTCCCCTCACATCAGTTTGAGCGTCTGGATTGATGGGTCCGGAGAGTCCCTCTTTGATGGATGGGTTGATTGCTTTGTTTTGATCGTAGACGCAGACAGAGTGATAATGCTCGCATCTTTGGCTTAAGGGCCTCCTCAAAGGAGAACACTTCAGTGTAATGTGATCGAGAGCACGGTGTTGTATTACGCTCAATTACGTGTCCTCTTTCATTCTCACACACACATACGCACGCACAATGTATATGTGGTAAATAAATGCACAAAAAATTAAACTGGTCACCAGTAAATTTTAATTAGGGATGGCTTTATATGCCCCTAAACAAATTCTTGACCTGGTTTGAAAAATATTTTACCTTTTTTACCTAGTACATCGGGTTTTTGAGATGTTTTTTTTTTTTTTTTTAATTTAAAGCTTGCACAATACGGCTTTTACCCTGTGTTGTAATTTATAGCCATGACGTTCCAGGAAAAAAATCCACCTGTTGCTGAATCTAACTCTTAATTCCTAAATATTATAAAATATATTACTGTATTACACAATATTATTGTTATGATGCAAACCTGCTAGAGTAAAAATGAGGGCAGATTCAGCATCAGCACCAAAAATTCATCTAGAAAAGTTTAGTTTTATGATGTTAAAATGTGTTGATTTGATTGGTTTATCAAATAAAATATTATACAATACATGCACAATTATAATATAATTCTAAATATATTATAAAAAAAATAATAATATAAGAAAATTAATTGCTAATGTTGCCCAGCACTGTTCAAGGAAATTTGAGGGGCAGAACAGTCAACAAAATTAGTAAATGTTTTGATTTCTGTCTAGTAGATAAAGATAAAATAATTATTATTTACAATCTTCTTTTTGACAAACGTAGGTCCTTCATTTCATTGTTAATCAAAAATTAAAATTAAAAATGTATCATTTTCCCAGTCATTGGTCTCGTTAAAATATAAATTTCCTGCACATGATCAAGGAAACTCAATATGGTACAAAATACACATTTATATTCTGCCCTTGAAAGTATGGGGAAAAATACTTTCAAAACATTTTTTAATAAATATTTTGATAATGTTTCTAGCTCATTGGTCAAAGAAATGAGTGTAAACGTTCTTCATATCCAATCCAGAATTGTCTTCAAGCTTTTCATTTAAAATACAAAGCTAACATACGTTATCTTTTTGTGTATATTTTCAAGTAAATGTGTGCTTGACTTTCCATCTTAAATGAGATGTGAGCATGTGATGTACAATTAAGTGGCTCTAAGAGGAAACGTTTGCCTGAGGGAGATGCACAGGAAATACTTTGCAAATGACCAGTAATGCACTTAATCAAAAACAAACAAAAAAAAAACAACCTTTTTTTAATGTCCTATAAGAAAAAAATATTGGCACTTTAACGTCACGTGGCGTCATGTCAGCACGGAATGTTGTTTCCTACAGAATTATGGATGTTGTTTTGTTTGCGGCTCATGAAAAACGGCCTCCCGTCTTTGCCTTCATTTATCATTTGTGTCAGGAATATTCCTAGCGCAGACACACACAAGCTATTTTTTGTAGAATAAATAAAAGTAAAAATACGGACTAATCCCTTGTGCCTGTGAACTATTTTTAGATGTTGGACTGTCAAGCGTCCGCCTGTTCTAGTGCGATACAAGCGTTTCTCTCAATGGCGCCATTGTTTCATGCCAGTGAGCCTTTCTTGGGTTTTACTCTCCTCGCTCACCCACAGCCACCTCGCCCACCACCAACCTTGCCCCCCACCAACCTCTTCTGTGCTGTTTTTTTTGTTTTTTAGAACTGTTGAAATATTGAGTTTAAATGTTGGAACAGGAGGGTTCATTGACAGAATGAAGGATTTAGTGACAGGGCCTTCACTTTTCATTTGATGGAGATTCTGTATTCAAATCGGAATCAGGAAAAAAATTTACTATGCACCAGGTCGACCTCTGCAAAGGCTGAAAAGCAATGAAATGCTATGAAAATTAAACATTTAAAGCAACACTTAAGAACCTTCAGTTGTATTTGATTATGGCGACGCCATATGGACAAAAGCGGTAATGTTTTGCCTGAAGAAGACCACATTTCCTTATCATTATCCTTATCAACATTATCAGGCTAGCCTCCATTTTTCGTTTTTTTTGTCTCCTCAGACAACATTTTTTGTTTCTTCGATTGTTTTGCAGCTTCTGCCACGACAACAGTGATCGCACGTAGATGTTCGAGTCCACTTCCGTCTTAGTAACGGAAGGGGGAAGTGACGTATGCCGGAAAGCAGACAGCACATTTGTAGTCACATTTGTATTTTGTGTGGCAGGGTGCCTGTCACCTGCCTCAAAGTTTCTTGCCAGTCAAAGCGATAGAGACCCTCCTAAGGCCAGGTCAAAGGGACCATTCAACTAGATCCAAATCGATGTTTCATCAGATTTAGGAAAATATTTTTTGAAGATTGAAAAGTTCCTTAGTGTTGCTTTAACATTAAATGCGCCCGTTGTAAAAAAAAAAAAACAACAACAAAAAACAAAGCAAAACAATACTGTAAGACCACAAAAAGCTAACCGAAATATGGCAAGGGACATTAATAAAACGTCAATGGGACTTAAATCATTATTCTGAAATATGGGCTAATGGGTTAGCTGATGCTAACGTAGCATCTGAGACAATAACACCACAAGTTGCTTTTCTGTTGTCATCCTTGTGCCACTCTCCAGGCATGACCAGTCAACTCACACTTAATCCAACTGTTACAATAAGTTACCAGCTAGCAAGCTACCTAGCTACTCCTTCGCTAACGTTTTTTGTGCCCCTTTTATGTTAACACTTCATACAAGAAGTGTTGTAGCTGGCTTGTGTGACCCGCTGACTGTTTAGTGGTCTCCTCATAAACATTTTTAAGGCAACGGTTAAGCCATCAACAAGGTCTTTGGACTTACTCAGTTCATTCCGCTTATTATTGCTATCATTAGTGCGAGGAGCTACTAATTGCACCATCACAGTTTGGCCACCCAAGAACTGAGGGCCCACTGTCAGAGTTTATAATGTGAACACTGTGACGTCTCCTGTAGGACACCCTTGTCTTTCCCCATGTTTATTTTAACTCTCAATTTGCTGAACGTGTTGGAGACGACCTGAAGCCGGCAATTGAGTGTGTTTGGAAAATGTCTGCTAGGCTTCCAATTTGAGCAATGATGCCTTTTCTAACATTTGTAACTGCAAGCACTCCTTCTGGCCAGAAAGGTTATTACGAGTTCGTGGAGACTTTTGATACTATTAAAATCATGAAAAATATTTATATTTCTCCAAATTGCCTGCCATTTTAGAGCATTTTTTTTGACTCAAGAGCCACCAAATATTGTTTTCTGTGACAATATAATGCACCAAACCTACCAAAAGACAGTGGACTCTTTCACCACAAAACGTTTGCTTGTAGCTTCTTCTGTTCTGTTCTTTGGTAATCGGTGGCAGAATATTGGTTGGTTTCACCAAAAACAGTGATTTCTGACCACGAAAACGGAGAAAATGTGCTTTTTGTAAAAATGTGCCAAAACTGTCACAGTACTGTGGGGCTCACTCACATTTTCAGAAATTGATAACTTAAGATTTCATTTGTTGTTTAATTTCACACTTGATGGGTGGGCTGGCGCTTCATACACAGCTATTTGGATTCAAACATTAAAAAAAAAGAAATCACTGAGTGTACCCCGTTCCAGTCGAGTTTCTTGAAATCAGCCAATGGAAAAAGTGTAGCATTGTGGAAGAAGGTGCGGACACATCTGTGCTCTTATGCTGCGTGCTACATACAGTAGTGTTTTACACACAATTTTTCCCGCCGTGTTGTCTCACTGGTGGTATTGACACTTGAATTTCAAGCGCCAATACTTAGGAGTAAACTACCTGTCTTGTGCAATTGTGCTTCAAATAAAGATATTTGTGATGACCAGATTGTTAATTTATCAGTCAACTGCGGTGTTTAAAGTGATGCAGCTAAAAATTTGGGTGCACCAGGCCAATCAGTGAAAAAAGTTAGTCTAGAGCCCTGGTATACTTTTTAGTATAAATCATATGGACAATACTCGAGGAGCAAAGCAATAAAAGAACGTGTTGAGTAAAGTGCCAGTAAAGCTTCTTGTTACTTATTTAATCTGTTGCTAATTCACCTCACCCACTGTGAGGATCAATGCCAGTTTGCCACAATTGGAATGAGTTACTTTTTTCGTCTACATTTGAGGATGTTTGAAATCCTCCATCTGGCCACCTAATCGCCTCCTAATCCTCAATCTTAATCTCATATTATTCCCTTATATCTCCAAGAAAAAAAGGTTGTCACATGAAGTCTCTGATGAAAAGTGTAAAAAAAAAAATTTTTTTACATTGCATTTTATTTTCTATTCAAAAGCGATATTCTGGCGAACAACGCCACTTTGTGTTTGAGTCCCCTTTTACACCACAGGCTTTCTTCATGCTTCCAACTGGCTAAAAAGGCCTTACAGTTAAACCGATAACACCACCTGTTAATTTGACGGCCCTCTTGGGGAAATAAAAAAAATACCCTCTGGAAATTTTGAAGAAAAACATTACGTGATACACATTTCACCAATCAACAAAAAAAATGGATGCATATGTACACTATTAGAACAGGTTGAGAAAAAAGTCTTAAGGACCCCTACCCGCAATTGAACAGGAAGTCAACCATTTTGGTTTGAAATGGCCATTTTGCACCCCTGGAAAGCTAGAAAACATCTGCCAACACCAGGTGTACCGATGGGAACACATTTGAGGTACAGTTGCTTGAATTAAAAAGTGTGTTTAAAAAAAGTGTTTGACATGTAAACAGAATGTTTTGATCTTACATTTTTAACAACTTCAAGTTGGTAAGTTGTCAAGATCCTGAGTTTTGTGAAAGTGCGCTGCGACCAAACCCTTTTTGAAAAGTCTTTGGATGTTCTTAAATAAGGAACTTGAGTTTCTCATCGACTAATCGCCGAAACTGTCCGTCTCGTCTACGCCGCTGCTCAGGACGGAGTTGTCGCTGCCGGAATCAGCGCTGTCCGAGTCGGAGTTGTCGGGGTGGTGTGTGTTGTGGGTCTCCATGAAGTCCATCAGGAACTCCAGCATTGAGATGTCGCTTTCCGTGATGCTCTGTGAGGCTTTGAACTGCCAAAAGAGAGCAAGTCGGCATGTCAAGTTTCCACCTATCGCTCCACAATATTATGGTTGCAAAGCACGGCATATTTTAACCATGGTTATGTGGTAGGGTACAAGCTTCTTTTTATATTTCTGTTATCAACATCACTGTCATCATTGAGGCAAGGCAACCTTATTTATATAGTACATCTCATACGAAGAAATAAAAAATAGCTTCATGGTATTACTAAAAGACCGTAGAGTGAAATGGATTTTAAAAATGCTGAAAAGACCTTAATCAAAGGAATTGAGGGGGGAGGATAGTTTTAACCTGGATTTAAAAGCATTTACACTTGGCTCTGATTTAATTTCCGTTGGCAACTTATTCCATTTGCGTGCAGTATAACAGCTCAATACTGCTTCAACATGTTTGCTTTGAAAGCTGGGCTCCACCAATACACCTGTCTGCAGACCCCAGAGGTACATGTACACTTTTTGGGGGATACTTCCATTATCAAAAGGTAATTGAATGTGTGCATTTAACAAATCAAGTACGACAACCTCACAATTACAAAAAAATGGTAAACATGTTTCATGTTTTTATCAAAATTTGGCACCCTTTTGTCTGGGTAGATGACAGCCCCCAAAAAACTGAGTATTTCAAAAACCTTTCTGCAGAAAAATCTCCAATGAAAATACACCATAGCCTCCTTCACAATGGCACTTGGCATAACAGGTGGTGGAGAGTTTATTTCCCTCTTGTACATGTGGTTTGAAGCTTAACTGTTACTAGATGGGAGAGGCGCAAAACATGTAACACTGTTTTGATCAGTGTGAGAAAGCCAGGATCATAGATTGTGCAGTCACCGTGTGGATCATGTCACTCACGTTTGCTACGAGCTCAATTTAAAAGTAGATAATAAACTGTAGTTTTCTAACAGCTGGGAGTTTCTCCATTGGTGGTTGTTTTGTTTCTAAATACTTGATGCGTGTTTGAAGATAATTGCTGCAAATGGGCAAGGACATAGAATTGTGTTGTATGCAATTGAGGAGGCATAGCCTGAAACAATTTTTCGCTATTTTAGGCTTCCTGATTTTTTGGGGGGTTTGTTTAAAAGGGTGCTTAAGTCTAGTATGAGTCGCCATTTCCCCGCCAACAAGAACTTTATCCCCATTTTATCCAGCACAATAGCTTCATGCAGTTGGCTAACTGCCTACACTCCAAAAATACATCTTCCTTTGTACACTGGTGTGGCAAGATGAGCAAGGAGGGGGAGTATTTTTTATTTATTCCATGTGTTTTAAGTCAGACTTGATAGCCAGCATGCAGACAGGCTTCGCACTGGCATGGCCACTTTAGAGTGCCCGTCGCGGTGTGGAAAAGACCCGCAATGACTTGGTAAGACACATTCTAGTTTGAAGTGGATATATTTTCATTGCTCAAACATGTAGTTTATGTGTAGGCTTAAGAAAGACACAAGATTAAGTAGCATGCTTTCCAACGCTCAATAATAGTATTTGATTGACAGTTGGGGCGTGGTGTCAGCTCATTCAGTGGGCACGCCCACAGCGCCTCATAGCTAAGTAAGTGCCTTGATTTTTTTAATTTTATTTTTTAAAACCTTTTTGAAGCCTTATTTTATGTATTAGGCAATTTTAACCATTCAAATTTGTCAGGTTTGTCAACGACACTCTTCTCTGTGGTGTGTCAAATTTAGAAGACATTTCACTTTAAAAGAAACTAGCGACCCTGACAAAAGGATGCTACCTGTTTGTTACAACTATTGACAGTTGAAACACATTAAAAAAATATTGTACTGTTAAACGTTTTAAGTTGAAGTCTGCGAACACATCTTTATTTGGTTTTACACTGTTAAAATAGTTACCTATGGTTATGAAATGAGTAACACTTGTCCTACCTCCATGTCGATGAGCACGTTGTTGAGATAGATGGTGTCAAAACATTTAAGATTGTTGAACAGGTGCACGAGTTCCAGACATGCGACCTCCTCGTCCTCGCCGCGTTTGTGTGACGTCACGTCCATTTTGTCACTTCTCTTGGCGGTTCTCTGCTGCCTAAAATGGCGGTACCACCGGGTAGTTTTTCGGTCGTTTTGTCGTCCCGTCTCCAGTGGTTCTTTAAAAACACCACAGTAACATGCGTGTACGCGTCGTCACAGCTTTGTACTTTGAAGTGGTTTCATAAAGGGACGATTTTTTTCGGAGTTATCAACGGAGGAGCTCCTGCGTCATCGCGTTACGTCAACGACGACACCGAGTGGTTATTAAAAAAAAAAAAAGATATACTGTATGTATATATATACATATATATATACACATAGGACTTATATAGATTTGCATTTCTTTCCTTCGGCGTGTTTTGTGGCTAATAAGAATCATGTCGGTGAAGGAAGACGCCCACTGGATCATTTGATTGGGTAAGTACGAGCTTTTTAACGACAGGCACGCTCACAACGTGCGTCGTTCGGTGATCTCTTGTCGCATTTACGTGATGTGTAATTGACCAATATTTCACATACTGCAGCATTGTTTCGTTGCGGTGAAGTAGCGTCAGCTGACGGTGTGTAATTAAAGTCTCTTTGCCAAACCGTAGCACTTTGGCTCACAAATATTTTCAAAGAGATGAAGTGATGATAAAGTTGGCGTGTAGCTTTGGTTATAGCATATTGGCTTCTTTAAATTACACCATTTGTCATAGGTGCATATTTGGACACATTTTTACTTTAAAACGTGTAAACATACCAGTGGTATTTGAAATTATGATTATTTTTTGTGTTGAAACAAGTAAGCCATGGCCATATTAATCTATTATGTTTTTATTACAAATTATTTTTGCCTTTTTGGGGGGCGTGACATGGAGATATTTTCACAAGACATTTGTAATGCACTCAGGGCAGCTGAAAATGAAAACATTCCTGTTAAATGCAAACAAAAAGCATCGTTGAAGACCTTTGTTTCGTTTGTGAGGGCAGCTATTTTTATTGAGCATCAATAATACAGAACAAAGACATGACAACTGTTAGTAGTTTTCATTTCTCAGCTCAACTCCCAACCTCACCTGAAGGTCCCATGCCAACTGCATCTTTGTGAGAGGTACACACTTCAGCACAAAATACATAAAAAGGGACAACATATTGTGAAATACAAAATAATAATAATAATGATAATACAAGGAGTTTTAACTCCGGTAGAGTGTTTGGTAAAATTTGGATTGCACAGGCTGCCAATTTTGCCTTTGAGAGAAAATCTTGGCTTCCCCAATTTGACATGTTTGAACCCATCAATGAAAGGAAGCGAGGCGTTGTTCCCATTGTTCACTTCACACTTGGTGTTTAAGAATATGCAGACTAACTTTATAGTTTCATGAGAACAAATTCTGGATTTGTAAATAAACCAGATTTTTTAAAATATTTTGCTAATAATGTTGTTTTCAAATTCCTTCTGAAATTTAAAATGTCTTTACAAGTCTTATGTAATTTCAAAATCATGTTTTAAATTTATGTAAAAATTAACACACTTCCCTCCATAAATTCTACCATATCATGAGGAAGGCTTAAAGAAATTATCATAGACGTAATGCAGTTATAATCTTTCAGGCAACTACTTAGTTAACACACGGAGCAGCAACACATTTACAGTACAGGCTTATCTCTCTTTGCTCTTTGGGAACAATGTAGTACCACTGTATTTTCCGGACTATAAGGCGGTACTTTTTTTTCTAGGTTTTGAACCATGCGTCTTATATAAAGGTGTGGCTATTCTGTGGATTTTTCTTCTAACCGTAATTACAATACAATACAACAGAATTGCCATTAACAGAATGTGACAGAAGGTGGAGGAGTTCAACAGGCGAGGGCGCTATGCACTACTAGGTTATGAATTAGGTGGTATGCGAAAGTAGTGCAATAAAAGGTGGACGTTATTAACTGACAAAGTGGAGTGACAGCGGGCAGTGAAATGAAGATGATTACTTTATTTTCTCTTGGTTCTGTTCTGTTTTAATCAGCAAAGTTGCTGCCGTGTTAAAAGGCACTATTAGGAAAGAATCTGTTCAAGCATGTGTACATTTACAGCTCAAAATTGTTCTGTAAATGAAGTAAACATCTAATATTTCAAGATAGGTGCGGCTTATATAAAGGATGTGGCTTATGTTTTTTTATTATTTAGAAAAAAATAGAGTGGGTGTGGCTTATATAAAGGTGTGGCTTTTAGTCCCGAAAATACGGCACACTAAATGTGTGCAACTCTTAAGCATGGACTTGCCTGTACAGTCACTCTAAAAATCTATTAAAAACATGTATATGTACCTGATATAGCGAGGTGAACTGCGATGTAGCAGGGCTTCACTGTAACACCAAATGTTGCTATCTTGACTACACTTGTGTGCGCTATAGTGGTTGCATGGCATCAGATTTCCACCTCTGTCAGTTTTAGGTGTATGCTGTACCAAATGTTTTGTCAGACACATTCTCCCGTCTGCCCGGAGATGCTGTCAAGAAGCAGCGAGCACCTCGGGGCTGATTGCTGGCGTTCATATTTGACCTCAATGACCTCTGTTGATATACATTAGTCACCACGCTTCAGCCAACCTGTCGTTAAGTCTGTGGATCACCCCGCTTCAAATTTTAGCGAGGTTACATTTGCTATTTTTAGTTTGTGATTCGTATGCTTGAAGATGACAAATATTCGTGCTTTGATTTGACCATAAATACGTAGCTGTGAATTCGGGGAAATGATTTGGATCACGTAGTACAAAAACAGTATAATTCTAATTAACAAATACATTGTTTTAAAGGAAGGACGCTATGCTTTCTTCCCAGGACGCCAGCTACTGGCTGCAGGTGCACCGCCTGGAGCATGGCGATGGCGGCATCTTAGACCTGGATGACGTGCTGTGCGACGTAGCGGACGACAAAGACCGGGTAAGACGAGTCAGACAATGCGTGCTGGTAGCGTGATGAGCAGAAAGACTCCCGCAGCTCTATAGACCTAACTTTGAGCTTAGTGACAGTTTCCCTTTTCCAGTACAATGCTTGGAGCTGTATCCCTTGTGCTTGTGTGCTCCAAGTTGAAATCCAGCAGCGGTTGATTGTGTTGGCACGCAGCGTGGATGTTGTAAAGCACTCTGAAGGCGGAACCCGGGTGTTTGCGGTCGCGTGCCGCAAACCAGCTACACGCTTACCAGGACTGTGACGCAAAGACTGTCTGAATGAGTGTGTGTGTTGTTTCTAGTTTACTCTTTTCACCGCTAGCCTTTTTTGAAGCAGAATTCAACTGTTTTAAGCATTTTGACTGATTGTTCAAGATCCACAGAAATGTGCGTTCTGTGACAATATGAGTACCAAACATATCAAAAGAACGAGTAGAATTCTTTCACCAGAAAAAAACTTTGTTTCTATCTTTTTCAATCGTTTGCTAATCAACAGTAGGACATGGGTTGGTTTCAGCAAATAGACTGGTTTCTGACCAAAAAGTGAGAATCAGCTTTTTGTGAATATGCTCATAGTTTTTGCATTTGTAACACCACAAACTACAAGACAAAGAAAAGGCTTTAAACTCATGCAATGCTTTCAATGCCAGCCACTTAAAAAAAAAAAAAGAACCCATTGAGTGCTAGCCAATTTAGAGCATTCTTCTGACTGATCATTCAAGGTTCACAGAATATCGTGTATTATGTCAACACACAGACTTGTCAATTGTCCTTTGCTGTCCTGTGAAAAATATGTAACGTATTTTCCAGAATATCGGTGGAAATGATGTGCACACAATTTTATTAACTTGATTTATATGGACATATTTATTTGCGTTACGCGACAGAGACAACTTGGTTCCGAGAGGGGGTGGAGGGTAGGGTCGACTTATACTCCAGTGCGACTTATATATGTTTTTTTCTTCTGTATTATGCATTTTATGGCTGGTGCAACTTGTACTCCGGAGCGACGTATAGTCCGGAAAATACGGAAAGTCCAATTTTGTCTTTTTTTTTTTTTTGCGGAAACCCCTTAACATTAAAAAAAATGGACATGCGTGTTTTTCACAGGACAGCGACGAAGTGAAATACTGGACTAGCTTCTTTCATCACACAAAAAAGTTTGTTGTTACCTTACTCCATATAAGTACAGTATGGTACTCAAAGAACCTATTTTGTACTAAAATAGTACACGTTACCTGTGACCGGTAAGAAGTCTTTCACTAATTTGCTGCTTGGACTTACAACTACCTCCTCCATTTTGTGTTAGCTGTGACTTTAATGGTCAGTTTTAAAAAGGTGACTGGTAACGCTCTAATGACAAACATGTACTGATTTAAATCCCTTCTCTACCTCAAATATTTATCTTCGGTTGGGATCTCATCCAAAAACAATAAGATTCTTTCATTACGGGACGTCCCTCCGCAGGGACAACCACGAAGCTCCTGGCAGCTCCTGTGACTCATCTTCAGAGCCCATTCCGCCAGGCAGAGCTTTTTAAAGTCTGGAAGGAATGCCACCGCCTCTTTTATTAGCTCACACACACAAGCATGTTTGTGGAAGCCAAGCATACTGTATGTTTTTTGAAAGTATGTGTGTGCAGTATGCCAGGAAAAGTGGAGTGAATCCTTTTTTCCAGATCTTTCTGTCATGCTCCCTTCCTCTGCATAGTCAGCGAAGGATTTGTTTGAGGCGTTTTCTCTGTCAAAAGTCGTTCCCTGGTTGTCTTGTCGAGCCGGACAGATGACCACATGCCAGGTGTCAGGTGACGCTCCTACAACCATGCCAAGACTTCAAAACATGAAGTCTGCGTGAACTGTATGAGCGTGTGTGTGTTGTTTGTGTGTGTTTGGAGGCGTGTGTCGCACAGCTGTGTCCGCATTCGCAGGGGTCATCCATGTGTGACCCCGGTCAGCGTTTGAATGTGACACGTCTGTAGCTTGTCGTCATTGTACAAATTCCACATTGTAATAATTTTGCCACAGATGTATCATTTCCACGGCAAAGACCCAAGTGAAAATACGCTATTTTACGCTTTGTTACAAATAAGACTTTTGTGTGTTCAAGTTTGATTTAAATCCCACTTTTTTTCCTCTCAATTTAGACCTCCCCTCAAAAGAGAAATGATTTTTTTTTTTCTGGGGGAAGGAACCTTTTAAAAAAAGGCTCATGTTAATAAAAATACTTTTTCCCTTTTTCTTAAAAAAAACAAAACAAAAACAAAACTCAAAGTTTGGACTCAAATCTCGTAATACTGATTTTTTTTTTGTTTTTGCCTACAAACCCCAGTTTTAATCTTTTCCTTCTTATATCGAAACCTAAATATTGTATCATTTTCCTCCCAAAAGACCCCAAAAAGTTTGAAAAAGACTCCCCCCCCCCCAAAAAAATACTGTTCTTAAAAAATACAAATTATTCTTGCGTCTTAAAAATTACAAATTATTCTTGCGACATATAACGATTTAATTCCATTAAATTTTGGCGTAATCTGTTTTTAATACAATTGTGGGGTCTTGCTGCATGTTGCCACTATTAAAGATGATTTTTCATTATTTGGGGCCGTTGTCGATGATGAAAAAAATGATGATCAATGAACAATGGTCCCTGTAGATGCTCACATATGGTTGCTACACAATCTTCCACATCATTCTTGATATTTCTCTGCATTTTAGTTTTAAATGACACTGTCACTTTACATATCGGCAGTAACATGATGCATACAATGTAAATTATTTTTGCTCCCTCTTTGTTTATTTTGGATAAATCTGATGGCTGTTGCCTGTACGGCTTTACGTGTGCATCGTATGCATCCATATTTTGACGTTTATGAGTGTGTCATGTTTGCGTAAGCTCAATATAGTGTGTCGCGTCACGTTCTCCCAGCTGGGGAGACCAGCAGACAGACAGGAAGGCCAAGAGGTTAAAACAACCCTGAGGCGTTTCTCATGACGTCTCCTGCCTGTCTTGTGTGTGTGGTTACATTCCCATGTTGAACAAATGTGATTTACCTTGTATTCTCGGAAGCATTTTGATGGATCCTCTTCTGTTTGAAGCCACCGAGACATCTGCCTGACATACAGTCAACACTTGCAGATATAGAATTGGCATTCACAATTTTTTTCTGTACAACATAAAACTATTTGCTAAAAAAACCCAACACTAGGGCTATTTCAGGCTTTAAAACTACTTATCAAACTTTGTCCATGTCGCACAGCACTATGTGACGCACAGTAATTACCCAAAAGAGTTTAGATGGCAGTTTAGACGTGCTAACGTTTGATTCTGAATTTGGTTTTGGATCGGGACTCTGTATCGGATGGGGGACTCGATATCGACAGGTACTCAAAATGAAGTGACTTAGGAGCAAATAATGTGATTCTGACATTTTTAGTAGCTATGTATCGGAGACCAAAACGTCATAAAAAGGTAAAGATGAAAGTTATAATTGGTATTTTTACAGGTTGTCATAAGCTCAGTCCTCAGGTTCAGATCGGTCACGGTTTTTGACTGACGGATCAGATCGTTTTTTGGATAAAAAAAAAAAAATAGATGAATAGAACTTTGTCTGTGCTCTTAAAATAAATAAATAAATAAACTCCTAATGTCTAATATGGCCGTTTAGGATTCAAGAACGCAACTTAACGCAATATAAGGCAGGATGCATTCTTAATTTATATGTGGTACAGTGTATGAAATAACAAGGTATCTTGCCAGACATTTTGAGGTGAATGTTTTCTTAAAACTATTTAATGTGCAAAAGTGTTAATGAAGACAGTTTTTTTTAAATTTTATTTATTTTTTTTCATAATGAAAAAGACATTGAAGTGCAATTCAAGGCACCTTTCGTTAAACATGGACAGTGCATTACAAAGTAATGTAAGGTCCACAATATTGAAAAAGAATATTAAAAAAAAAAAAGTAAGTCAAGGAACAGCTGTTGGACTATCATCTGTGCACTAATGATAACAGCTGCTAGCCACTAAGGGCGGAGACTTGTGCCGTATTATACAATGACAGCGTAATTAACTAGCGGGTTGTTAGCGTTCTAAATTAGCGATTGAATATGATTTCGGGATGGCATTGTGTTGATGTAGGTAGAAAGCCGTAACGTCGAAAACGAAGTCAAGTTAGCCGTTACGCCACCACGCGGATCAACTTCAAAGTAAAAGTATACTAAGGCCATTGGCATCAATGACTCTGTATTATTTGGCTGCTCGCCTCCTAACTGGAGCTCGGAAGATGGAGCACATAACACCAATTCTGTCCTCCCTTCAATGGCTCCCATTGCATTTAAGGGTTCAATTTAAGATTCTTCTATATGTTGCTAAGTCATTAAATGGCCTCGCCCCGGCGTACCTCTCCGAACTCCTCCACTCCTACGCACCTTCCCGCAGCCTGCGGACCAGGCGCTGCAGGAGGTGCCGAGGATTAAGCGGAACCTCAGAGGGGATCGAGCCTTTTCTGTTGCTGGTCCTTCCCTTTGGAATGACTTACCATTAGATGTTAGGCAAGACCCCTCTCTGTCCATTTTTAAAACCCGTTTGAAGACACATTTCTGTTCTCTGGCTTTTTATCCGACCTGAGCCTGACAAATTTTTGGCTGTTTTCCGATGTCTATTCTATATAGTGTTTTGTGTTAATTTATTGATTTCACCTCTATTATGGCTATTTTGTTGTATGTAAAGTCCTTTGTTACAGCTGAAGCTGTTGTGAAATGCGCCATATAAACAAAATTGTATTGTATTGTGACGCACATGACGTTAGGCATCAGTGATTTCTGTTGCTCATGCGTACCTGCGTACCAGTTATATGCGCCCCTGTTTATTATCATCTATTAATATTCGCAATTAAAACATTTTCGCGGAAGTGGGGACATCTTTATAGCAAGGGTTCCCCGTATATCTCAGATTTTGTTCTGGATCTGTGCCTGTGCTTGCCTTTGTGTACCTCTATCAGGGACATGTTCGGGCAAGACGACAATTAATAAATGGCAACCAGGCGAGGTGGGAAATAGGGAAAGTGAGTTGCTTAAACATGTCATGGATTAGTTGTGAGTTTCGCCCTCCTTATCGCTGTGCAAACCGCACCCGCCGCACTTGGCCCTCAGATCCTCGCGGGCGAGAATTGGGGATGACCTCATTCCTTCCACGCTCGCCTTCCTCCTCCTTCCTCCCCCTTCTTCCTCCTCTACAGCCCCCTTAACGAGAACAAGATGACGACCCGTTGCCAAATTCAGCCGCAGCAGGACCGCTCTTGACATCTCTGTTGTGATTGATTGTTTGTGTGCAAGATATGTTAAATGCTACTTGCGTGATTGATTTTTTTTTTTTTTGTTTTTTTTTGGTTATTGCTCCGACTTTCCACATAAGATACTTTTGGAGGGGCATGTTTGGCCTGTAATGCAGCATCATTTTCTGTGGTTTTTATTGCAGCTCAGCACTGCAGAGCACAAAAAAACAACGGTATGCAAAATTTGGGTTTTATCACTTGGAATGAATTGAACTGGATCAGTGGCGCCACCATGAGTTTTGGGAGGATACATTTGGACTAGTCGAAGCCTTAGGCACTGACCTTTAGCCTGCAATTCATAAGAAAACAATTACTTTTTTGAAAATTCATCCCTTGAGCCCAATTTCATGTAGCAGAGTGAGATTTGATAGGCATTTATATCATGAATAGACCCACGAAGTCTTTAAACCATTCTTAAAAAAGACACAGGAAGTTTGCCATTTGGGTTTGAACCAGCCATTTTTGAGTAACTTGGCCATTTACCGGGTCCTTCAAAGACAAACTTGACCAAGGGATTTTGTCCGATCGCTACCTAGTTTAAGCCACGTAGGCTCAACAGATGATGTTAAATTGCAAATAATTGGTGGTGGAATTTGATTTGACTTGCCATAAAACAAAAGATTGTTTTCTTGGTGTTTTTCACCCAAAAAAAATTCAGCCCCAAAGCATTTCCCTTAGCAAGGTGATACAGTATTTCAGATACTATACTGTTTTGTTGTGATGAGATACCGTCAATTGGCACTGTCATGCCTTAATAATTGACCTGTGCCAAACCGTAACATTGTAGGCTGCCATTATTATTTTAAGAGATGAAAGTGATGATAAAGTTGGCCTGTAGCTTTGCTTATGGTTACAACTGGCCCCTTAATTTACACCGTTTATCATCGTGTATTATAATTGATTTTGGCCCTGATAAATTGCCTCAAAACAAAATTCAGTCACTAGTTTCTGTGGCCTACAGATACTACTAGTCTTCCAAATTTCTGATCACGCTACTCTCGGTCCGGTCATGTTAAACCAATTTTAGAGTTAGCACATTTCCTTCTGTGGTCACTCTCGCGTCCTTCCTCATCCTTTCGTTCATGAGGCCTCAGTGATCCCGGGGACCCACAACACGGCACTATGCCCGACAACACCGTACATGGCCACGAGGCAGACAGGAATGTCACATTTTAACTCCTCTAAAAGTGAGAAATACTGAAATGTTGGGAAGGTCATCTCTGCTAAAAATTGTTTACATCCTCAGATGAGCAAGACATTTTTAATAAACATTGTATTTTGTTCAGTTTTTGCTGATTCAGGGCCTTCATCGTTTTAAGAAGGGTTGTACTGGAGTGTCTCAAGTGGAGTCAGGCTCTTGTCCGTGACTCCCGGCAGTACGGTGACATCTAAATATGGATGAAACAAAAATGAATAGAACATTCTATTGTGCTCGGATAGTTGAGCCCGGAAAGTAGATTTGAGACGCTCTGAAGTTCACCTTGCAAATGTCCACTTTTCATGTCTGAAGTTGCAGTTGTCACGTGGTCATACCTTGTTGTTTGTCATTGCATCATAGCAACAATTTGTAAAGGTTGCCTTATAGAAAAGGTAGAATCTAAGGTCCAGTCTGCTGTGGTAAAATGGCCAAAATCCATTAACGTGTGTTAATTCACTTCCAACCACTGGGGTCCTTTGACGCCGGCTGCTGTTGAAGCAAGCGGATCTTTTTGTTGTCCAATTCTGACCTCTTCTGGTGGGGGGGTGACACTGCATTTAAGAATATTAAATGAATACATAACAAAATGCCAATATCCACATTTCATTGATGGAACGATTTATCGAAATTCGATATAAAATCAATATAATTGCTCAAGATATTCATCGATGTAAAAATATAAAAGAATTGCCCCCTAATGTTTGAAAAAAATCTAAATACATTTCTGGGATTAAATGGCTGGACTGTGAAAAGACACATACATTTGTCAATGGCGGTGAATGAGTTAATCATCAACTAATCGATTGTCAAATTATTTAACAACTACTTTGTTCACTTACTAAGAGTTTAGAGCCCTTGTTTAACTTACAATGGTCCAAGTCCTCTGATTTTAACCTCAACTGTAAGGTCTCGGATTTTTGTAGTCCTTTATGCAAAAAGAAAATCATCTTTTGTGTTTGATCAAAATACTATGTGTGCAAATATTTGGTTTTACTTTGACAAACAATGCTCAACATTTGTGCCCATTTTCCTGACATGCTAGTGGTCAAACCATTAACTCAATTGTAAGCAATTATTTGTGCATTTTTTTGTACTGTCAATTTGAAACCATTTCCTGTTTTGAATACAGGGATTGAAAAAAAAGATCAACAGATTAATTATTAAAATATTCATTTGCCGTATCCCTAACTGAGTCCACATCACCCATATTTTAGTACAGATACCCTCTAACTAGAAGTCAGTTATTGCACGCTTTCACCAAAAGGTGTCAGTGTATGATCACATTCAGCCAGATGCTGGCGGCGTGTCTACGGCAACACTTCATTCAACCACTCGCTGTGTGTTTGAGTCTTTTGGGACTAAGTCTGGTCCTGGAAGAGACCCTATTCAGCCTGGTTTAGATGTCTCTGCTCATCAACACACCTGTTTCAAATGATCAGTTCATCAGCAAGCTATGTGGAAGCCCGATAACGATCCTGATCAATTGAATCAGGTGTGTTGGAGGAGGGAGACATCTAAACCAGGCTGGATAGTGTCTCTCGGGGACCAGACTTGAGAACCCCTCGTTTAAAGTTTTAATTTGTTACTTCAGTCTCTGCCTTTCGAGAAGGGCTCAGACCTTTTTGGACTTTCAGTTCATCACTTTGCCACAAGGGATTATAGTAGGACCACATTACTTGACTGAATTCCAGGGATACTACCTAAATCAGCCACTCACTCACTGTTGAGACTTCGGGGGCTTGTGATTGGAACAGCTAACAAATTGTTCCTGTGTAGAAGAGCCCCTCAGACCTCCCTGGACTGCCAGGCGAGCGTTTTAACAGGAAGACGCTGCTCTCACAACAAACTCATTGACCGCATACAATCAGCATTGTGCCTAATAAACACAACCGCTACTTGTTGTCTCTTTTCCATCCTCCGATTGTGTTGCAGCCAGGCAAACCCAAACAATCCGTCCGGCCGTTCCCGCGTAGGCGTGTTTTTACAAGCATGGCTTTGGGTAGATCTCTGAAGACGAGTCTCTTAGAGTTTCCTCCCCAGATAGTCCCGTTTATTTTTTAGCATTACTCCAAGCGGGAAGCTGTTGCCAAGGAAAACGTTTAGCCTGACGTTATTGTGCGAGCAGGGTTAAATACTTTCTCACACACACACACACACACACAACAGTTACACATTTGAGGGAGTGCTCCCGACGAAGCCCACGAGTGCTGCTACAAGTCGACAATTTTTGCCAGTAGGGCTGAATGGTTTTTGGAAAAGATTGAATTGCAATTTTTATGACAGATATTGCCTTAGCTATTACACTAATAATCCACAAACACTAAAGAGGGTGTGTGAGGCACGCAGTCTTTTTTTTCAAGGTTTTTAACATGGTTCAATAAAGACCTAATGCTTGCCCTCATACATATGCAAATATGCAATTGTGTGTAATAGTGTTTGAAAAAAGCATTTTTAACTGAAAATGTTTTACATTTTGTACTAATGTACACGTTCAATGTACAGTATATGTGTAAATATTCTTACCATTTTTTTTGTCAGACTTAACTGTTTCAATTGAATACTGAGATCTTAATTACAGTATATGGCCTGAAATTTTTCTCGCGGTATTAATAGTATCCCTCCACCGTAATCATGAGTGTAAAAGTGTAACAATCATAGTGAAAGTATTTGCTACCCACGATCCAAAGGATTTACATGATTCTTTGAGGAATATTTCCCCCTTTGGATTGACTGGGCCAAAACCAGAGGTAAGGGCTTTTTGGCAGTGACTTTTATCGCTGGGTTTGTGCAAAAACAACTCTCACCACGTATTGGAGTGTTGAACAATATGGTGTGGATCCTCCCCCCATCCCCCAAAATATGCTTCTAGAGATCAAAGTTAACACACAGTCACACACGGACGCACACGCACGCACACACGTAAATGCGACTATGTAGCACATTGTTCATACATTTTTTGTAAATTGTAAAAAGATACTTGAACATAAAATTGTTTTTGCCATCAATGTTGCTTTTTTAGAATTAAAATTTTTTTTTTTATATAAGTATTGTTTATATATCTGAGGTGTCATATAAGCAAAAAATAATGGTGTCAAAGTTGGTTTTACTTGAAATAAGTATTTTCACGAAACCCTCGATTTATGTTTTTTTTTTTCCAGAAACAGGAAGTGAAACGTGCCTATGTTCCACTGCATATTACTCAAGAATGACAAATGCTAGAAATAAACTTTTTTTCTGATGAAAAGAGGGTCTAATCTTTCTTTTGATAGTTCCCATGTCTATATTGTCATAAAACAATATTCTGTGGGCCTTCAAAGATGGGTCAAAATCCTCAAAAACGACTGGCACTGAGGGGCTTAGCTGCGCTGCGAATGGCTGGCATTGAATGAGTTAACAAACTCATTAGCATCACATTAGATCCGCAGGGCCAGCAGGAACGAAACAATTGTCCCTTCGATATGGAGGGCACATATTTGGTTATGCTGAAACGGCATTTCTATTAATTATTTTTTAATGTTACAAATCACACTGGACAGGTAATACGCCTAAGTCAAAGCTAGTGATTGAAGAAACAACCGAAAACGACAACTTGATTGCTTATCTTGTAGGTTTGCGTCCCATTAGTGTGAGTAATAAAAGCACAAGAGATTACCAATTGCCAACGCTATCAACAGAGCAGTGTGCTTCTACTCACTTGGTAAAATGAGTTTTGCCAGCAGCTCCTTTACTTTGTTTGCTCAGTGACTGGAATACGGCTCATCGATTTGGACATGCAGTCGCAACAACTCTCAAATGAGTTTTCAATTGTGAAAAACATCAATAATGAAATGCCGATATTCCAGATTTCAATCACAAAGTAACAATGTTTGAGGTAAAATGCCCTACATATTTTGGGTTTACCATTTGTGTATTCATCAGTTGACATTTTTTTCAATGGAGCCTATCCCCAGCTACTCACTCCCAAAAAAATCACCTAATCGCCGCTATGTATGGTTTGGTAACTATACATGCCATGCTTTGCGTAATGCCATAAGAATCCATGTGGGAAGTATGTTGAAGTTAGACATCTCAACTTGATCTTTGTATTTTGGGCAGGAGCAAAATTTTGCCCAGGTTGTTAGCGGAGGTTACTCTATTGACTCCCAATCAAGTGCAACTTTTGTAGGATGAGTTAGAAATGCTATTAACTCATTCACTGCCAGACATTTTCAGACCCTTTTTACCCTAACCCAAGTACTTCATAGATTTCATACTCCAGTCAGTATTGTACTTATGTCTTATGTATTGGTTTGGATGATAATTAAACATGACTTTTTTTTTTTTGTTTTCTTTTACATTAACCGAATACTCCGACCGCTTAACAAATTCTTCACAAGAATCCAAGAGAGAAACCAACCCTGACGAAAAACCAGCATTCGCTACGTTCGCAAACACTCGCAAGCCTTTGCCGCTTGTGCTCGGTACTACATCAGTAAGGAAATGTTTGTAACCAGCCATTACCAATTTCCTACATTGCAGAATTTCATCCTACCGGTTGCGTAGCATGCCTGCCAATGATTCCTCGTGTCATCCTGTGCACTGCATGGCTTAAAACATCTGGCCAGACTTGAAGTTAGCCGTAATTGAACTCGGAAAAGGATCCGAAACAGGCTCACATTCCCAGCTTCCCAACTAGGTCTTCCATTCCCCTCCTCCACTCCCATCATTGTCACTGTAATTGCCCCATAAAAAGAAATGCTCGCAGACGTATTTGGTCCTCTCAAGTCCCTCTTTGCTCACAAGATTAATTGCCTGTAAAAGTGACACGCCACTTGTTGTCCTTTCTTTCCCCCCCCCTCCCTCTTCTCTCTATCATGATGTTTAGTTTCCTTGGACTCTGCACAACTGGGAACATGCTGAACTTTTGCTCTGATGCGGCTTATCAAGGCCGATAGAGAACAAATGTGTCTTGCGTGTGTGTCAAAAAGCCCTTTTTTTTTTAAACGGGGTAATGGAACTCATGCAATGGTTTTATAATCTTTGTAACCAGAGGGTTTAGGGAGCTTCACTGTTATGGAAATGTTGATGTGGATTCTTTTCTTAAATGTAGACAGAATCCGATATTGAGGGCGATTTGACCCCGGAATAGCGGCCACTAATGAATCACACTTAAAACATTGAGTTGTATGTTTAAAGAACCTATCAAGTGGATTCATTCCAACCATAGCTATTTAAAGATTTACGGTTCAGGAATACGTCCTCCTTCGTCCTCCCGCTCTGTTTCTATCTGGTCCTAACCATCTGTCCAAAAACATATTTTCAGACTGCAAATTTACCACAGCATGCTTCAATTTGATGCAGACCGAGACCAAACATTCTGTCATTGTTCTTAAGCCCACGTGCTTAGTCAAAAAGCCGCATGTTCCTCAACATCAATTCCAGAAGGACTGCAAGTTTCAAGTCCGACTGTCAAGGAGTCATTTTCCCCCTGCCAAGACCGGATGAGGAGTCTGCAATTGGGGGATTGTGATGACGGCTGTACGCTCAGCTGCCATGCGGAACTTGAGCCTCCTGGAAAGCCGAGCAGATCCCCAAAGACTGGAGTGAGAGAACATTGTACATGTTTACAAGTCATTACCAGTCTCCTTTCCAGAACCTTCTCCCCCGCTTTACATTCCTTTCAGGAATTGACCATCAGTAGTTGGTTTCAGTTTTTTAAAATTCAGCCCCCAAAGCCGGTTTCCCTTCGGACATGAAATTTGGTAAGCATGTCAAGCACACGTAAACCCACAAAAATGTCTCAAGAAGCCATTTCCAGAAAGATGCCGTAAATCTGCCGTTTTGCTTTAGAGCAGCAATTTTAGGGTTATCCTAGGATCCTCAAAGATGAACCTGTCCGAAACCATAACATTTTTTTTTTCAATTCAGCCCCAAAGTCAATTCCCTTAGCATTACAAAATTTGGTAGCAATGTCAGTTATGACTAGACCACAAAAATGTCTCAAGAAGCCATTTTCAGAAAGACGCAGAAATGCCATTTGTTTAAAGCATTGGGGTTTTTTTCTTTTTTTGGGGGGACTATTTTAGACATTTCCACGGGGCTTTCAAAAGCTAATTTGTTTCAGATATTTCGGCAGATTGCGACCAAATTTCAACCATGTCCGTACAGTACAATGACATGTCACTAAATTGGTATTCTCCTGATATCTTCTTTTTTAAAATTTTATAATTGCCTGTGGCTGGGTTATGGCCGCAAAAGCTGATGACTCACTATAAAGTACAAAACTCTTACAAGTCACAATTTATTGGTTTGTGATTTAAGGTTCTGAAGTCTGTTTTTGAAGCTATGTCAGAAGCTATTAGACCCACAAATAAGGTGTCAGGTAGTCATGTGTGAGAAGATGCAGGAAATCTGCCATTTTGGTTTGAAGCTACCATTATATGGTAATTTTTCTGTGTTCTTCAATGCCCAATTTGTCCTATAGAGTTTGTCTGATCGCTACCAAATCTGATCCACAGATACAGATGGATGAGGAAAAATCACTTTTCTGCAGTGTAGCATTTAGAGGTTGTTTGTAGCCTCAGCCTTATTGCCACATGTTGGAACTCTGTCTTGTTGATTTGTGTTCTTCTGTCCCAGTGTTGAGATTGATGTGACAGTTGGAGTTCTTTTAATGAGGTTTGAGTGACAACTTGTAAGCTGATGACGTGCTCTAAGCTTCTTCTAAGGTTAGAGTTCATGTTTGGACAATAGAGGGCAGAGCCAGCGATACCCCCTAACTCCCGAAACGAATCACTAATCCACCGTCCCTTCGCCCCAACTCTGCCGAACCTCGGCTAATCGCAAGTATCCTCAATCGTAAGGAATTCTCCCTCTGAAATCATCGCCGCTCGGAATATCATCCGTTATCTCCAGCGTCAGAGACGGCAGAGCGCGCAATGAGTTATTGCACCTTTTTGAAGGAAACGACTCCCCAGTGAAATCAGCACTGTCTGAGATGTAAAATGCGGCAACAAAGACAAATGGTCTCTTCAGGAAAACACATGGCTAGTGTTTGAGGGCTAACGTCACGATCCCAACAGTTGGGACAGTGTGCCACTAGAAGCCACATCAAATAACTGGACCAAGTACATTTAATGTCAAGTGACAAAATCAAAAGCCTAATTGTGTTCCAAGGGTCTGAACCCAATTTTTAACCAAAAACCTAAGAGGTACACAAGTACTTGCTACTGATGGGGGTACACTTTCTTATGTGGCATTGGCTAATGCTGAAATACAAAGGGAATCTGCCATTTTAGTTTGAAGTGGACATTTTAGATTCATTTTGGCTATTTCCTTCATGAACCAGCTTGTTCTGGAAATTTTGTACGATTGCAACCGAGTGTACATTACAAGACAGGTGGGCAACGCTAAACATAATTTTCATCATTGCACATGGCCACAGCATGTCAATCTGGGTTGATGACTCTTGTTTTTTTGGGGGAGGTTGCCTTTATATTCAACAAAAACTTTGTTAAACGCCCTGTGTTGAACCTCCCATTTTAAAAGTGGACTTGGAAACAATACTCAACGTTGTTTTTCACCTCTATCTCATTTACGTCAAAGTGCATGCGTGAGATGCTCGTAACTGGTACCTTGCTTGCCGAATGTCATCTGTTCTATCGCCGCATTCGGACAAGCCCTACTTGACTGTTGCATTGCTAGGGCTCGCCACTTTTTGTAATGGGTGTTTTTTCAATCACGTTTTATTGCAAAGGCTCTTAAAATATTACGATATTAAGCCCAGACGACACACGGAAGGCGACGTCTTCAATTAGAAAAAACACTCTGAAGAAGTCCCAACATTCGGCGTCCTGAAAGTGCGTGGGACACAGAAACAAAATAACCTTCAAAACGTTTTTAAGAAGGAGTACAAGTACAAATAATAAGATTTCAATGATGACTTTGGTGAAAAAGCAATAAAACGACCTCGAAAAAGAAAAAGAGAAAACTCTGCTGGGAGCTGGGAACAGCCACTGGCTGCGCCGGCGAGTTTGACCCAGTGCGTGCTGACGTCACTGGCCCACTGTGGTCAGCCCAGAGTGATGACAAGCTCTCGGTAAGTTTTGGTCACTCAGCTTTTAGTGTTTAATGAAAGGAGTCTCACAGAACACAATACCAAGGACATAGTATTGTGACATAGTTCCATCTAGCTTTGACATTTTTATCTTTTTAATTATTTTTTTTTTAAAGATGTGTAAATTAAAGAGCTTAAAAGGTTTCTAAAGTGCCTATGTTATGTAGCTGTGATAAACCCCACAAATAGTTCACTTAATAGTGTTGTTTTGTTTTGTTTTGTTTTGTTGTTTATTAACTGTGGACATTGTTGCAGTATTGAGGCAACTACAAGTCATCGTATTAATCTTGTCTGCGAGCGAGTTTCCCCCAAATGCTATTAAGCGTTGGCGTGCGGATCGGACGACTTAATTAAATGAATATATCAATGCTCTCGCCACCATCTGCGTTTTTTTTTTTTTTAACATTAGTGCTGCCGCCTGCGACGTGTTGATTAAGTCTGCGCAAAAACAGGTAATTGAAGCACATGAGCTAAATATAGGGAGGCAGCACGATTAGCGATGCTGGCGCATGATGCATGGCACTCGTTAGTGACGCCACCGCTAGCCTTGCCGCCCACATTCCGGGTCATTACGGGGGAATGCCGCTCTATTGGCACCAGTCTCACTTTTCCTCTTAAAGCGCTCAACTTTTGGATTGTTATTAAGGGACTTTATTAAGTATAAAACCCCATCTGTAAGAGTGTAAATATAATGTATCGTAGCATTTTTAGATTCTATGTAAATGTTTAAAGCTGGCTGGTAAAACGTTGTAATAGTATATCATGTAGCAAACCTCACCTCGAGTACCACTTTTAGTTTTATTGTCATCATTAGCATTCTCCTCTTTAGCTTAGCTTCACTGACAAGGCTGTATGTCCGCAGAAAAAGCTGAAACGAAAACAAAAACATGGACATGGAGGCAAAGTTGAACAAGTGTTCTACTTTTCATGATTCCATATTGCTTTGTCCATTTTTTCCCCAATTGTTTCTCTTCCTTGTTTTGCCAGTAACACTTTCTCCATTAGCTTAGCATCATTCATACGCTCTATATGGACCAAAAAAGGTTAAAAAAAAAAGAAACATGGACGTGGATGCGAAGTACATCCGCTGAAGCCTAGCTACAATATCAAGGTTTCATTGGTTTCTGACTTGATGACTTTTCCTTCTTTTCTCGAGGTATTGGACCGTAGAGGTTCAGGTTTTATTATCAGTGGAACTCTAGATGACTTATTATTGGATGATTGACACTCCTTTCCTCCATTGTCTGCAATCCAAGCTGATTTTCTGAAGAGGACAGAAAACAGCACGTCTGCTTTCCTGACGCAGGATCTTGTCTTCAAGTGGAGTTACACAAGTTGACAATGAACATTTAGCAACAGCTTACATAAACAGTGAACCCGAGCGAGTGTGTCGCGGTTTCTGGCGTCTACAGGCGGTCCTGTCAGGAAAATGTATTTTGTAAGAAGGGGAAAGTTTGAAAGTCTGCTCCTCAGCTATGTTGGGACAACAGTGTTTAGATTATGCAGCTGTGCTTGTCAAAGTGATTCTTGTATTGTTTTACATTAGTCTCTTTGACACAGAGAGAGACCACAAACGTGGCCGATTGGAGCCAAAACTGCATTTTTTCTTCTGTGCCTTTTACCTAGGTCTAGTGAAGGTGCGGTACTTTGACTTGGAACGCACCAATCCAAGTTGGTATTTTTACCTTTCACACATAACAGAGGGGGGGAGGCGACTGGAAGCTGGGCTATGACCCCTCAAGCCGAGGAAATGTCTTTGTTCACTTTAGTAACATTTGCACAGAATGGCATTTGAGGGGGCAGTCGTGTTTTTTTTTTTCACAAAGCACTCTGGTGGCTAATTGTGCCCCCTGAAACGTCCCCCCCATTTCAGACAAACTTCACTGATTACTCACTAATAGCAAGCATATGCAGTGTGTGTGTGCGCGCGTGCGTGTGTGTGTGTGTTGTGTCTGTAAGTTGGCCTTTACTCAGCTACTTAATGAGGTAAGAGCCGGGAGTTCTCATCAGGTCACGCCCACAGTTTGTATCCTGCACACAAACGCGTATACACCCCCCCCCCCCCCCCACACACACAGACCTTGCACCTTTTATTAGCCTCATTACATCCACCTTCAGCTGACTCCAGCTCTAATGTGAAGTTCAAATGTGTGCCTATTTACGGCCCTAATGGGAAGAATGGGTCTTGACGTGTGTGTACATACAGTATGTCTGCGTGTACATGGGTGTGCATGTGCGTGCCCGCCAACCAATTTGTGTGTGCACGTGTTGTTTTAACCGGAGCTTGTCCAACTTGCTATTGAAGTGCTAATGTGAAGTGAACCTTTAATATGCTGGAAACGTCAACAAATACAATGGTCATTTGTGCTTGTTTGTTATATACCAGCATGTATGTGATGTTTGGGGAACATTAACATGGCCAAGTAAAAAATGGGGATTTTGTTTTTCCTTAGCATTTTGATAAAACATTCCCACAGATCCCTCTACTGTGGGGCCTTTTGTTGCCATATGACAGGTTTTAGGGGGTTTTGACAAGACTAGCTGCAACTCGTATTTTCCCCAGCGGAGGCAGTGCGTCACCACCAAGCCATCCTATTAAACTTTAGTAGTGACTACCTACAGGCACGCAACAACTATTTGGATTCAAGTTAATTTTACATATCGTCGCTGTAATGTGAAAAACACTTATCTCCATTTTTTTTTCATTTTCTTATTTTTACATGAAACATGCTTCCGCGTTACAGACATCGCATTAAAGTGAAGATTAAAAAAATTTCCACAATTGGAGATCCGTGTTTTTCACAGGACAGCAATGATATGTCCCCTTTCTAGTAGCATTTTAGCATTGTTAATATGCAAGTGCAAAAAAATATATATATGATGCAAGATATATATGGTACAATATCCCCTTTATCGCTGTCCTCTGTGTCCCCTGCAGTTGATCGCCATCTACGACGAGCAGGAGCCCCACCATGGTGGCGATGGTACCAGCGCCAGTTCCACGGGCACCCAGAGCCCAGACCTATTTGCCACCGTGGACCTAGTCACGGGTAGTGGCGGCGCCTCGGCCTTTCAACCCTACCAGGCGGCCAGCGAGATTGAAGTCACGCCATCGGCTCTGCGTACTAGTAAGCCTGATTTGGGTCAAATGTTTTCTATGATCCCTTTCACCCGTGCGTCACTGAAAAAAAGAACCAAAAAATAAAAATTTGAATGTTATTTTAGTATGGAAAATGACATTCTATAATGTTATGCAAAAAATTGATTTAATTTAATTAAATAGAATGTAGGCGGCACGGTGGTCGACTGGTTAGCACGTCCGCCTCACAGTTCAGAGGTCGTGGGTTCGATCCCGGCTCCGGCCTCCCTGTGTGGAGTTTGCATGTTCTCCCCGTGCCTGCGTGGGTTTTCTCCGGGTGCTCCGGTTTCCTCCCACAGTCCAAAACACATGCATGGTAAGTTGATCGGACTGTCTAAATTGCCCCTAGGTGTGATTGTGAGTGCGGATATTTGTCTCTGTGTGCCCTGCGATTGGCTGGCAACCAATTCAGGGTGTCCCCCGCCTACTGCCCAAAGACAGCTGGGATAGGCTCCAGCACGCCCCACGACCCTTGTGAGGATAAGTGGTATAGATAATGGATGGATGGATAAATAGAATGTAAATAATTAAACGTAAAAGAATTCGCACATTGTTTGTGCATCTTGGCCACTGGGGGCAGTATAATAGTCATTCATACACAGTACTTGCGGTAATATAGTTTTTCGCAGAGGATAAAGAATATTTGCGAGTATTGTTAAATTGTCTTGATGTTTTGCACACCGTTAGTGTTCAACTATCCATTCCTTAAAGCTCTGTAACACTGTTGCATAGATGCTATTCTTTAGATTATGGTGTTTCAATTAAGTGTTCACACTAAACTAGCGACTTAAGGCTAGGTTATTTGGTTGTTTTGAATACACAAGTATTTCTTTGATGTTTACTTTGACAGTAAACTTAAACTTGGAGTGGCTCTAAACAGAAGCTGCTTTGTGACAATTTTTCACTTTGACAAACTTTGTTTTTTGTGACGTAAATTGAGTTCATTGTCACGATACAGGGCTCAGATCTAAAATTTTTGCTCGCAAGTCAAAGCAAAGCCGAGCCATGCCAAAACTCCGCCTCCTAACTCAGTGGCTTCCTGGTCCCACGCTCCCGAGTGCCCCACTTCGTGCGCTTGACACTGAGTCTTTTGCCTCTCGTGTTTATAAAAATCCTCGCTGGTTTATGTGCTCAAAATGAAGACGGTTCATGACACTTCATCCTGTCAACAAGACATTTTTCTCCTTCACTTTACATGTGTGGTCCGCCAGAGCCAACCCTCTAATTTTTGAGTGTCTTCAAAAACAAAAACAATGAATTGAGCGTCATGTATGGTGTGGGTAGTGCTGCCGTTTATTGGCAGGCGTATTGTTTGGACCTGGGCCTCCCACACGGAGCAACTTTTAAACAGCGTGATTAGTTTTAATGGAAGGCTCTTCCCTCCCTCGCACTGTTGTTGTTCCCACACTGTTGAGCCGAGTCCAGCCCGCCGCCTCGTTAGCCGCAGTCCCCCGCGGTGGCTTGCCGTTGATTAATTGACTTCATCAGGCACTTGAGTCGGAGTCGCAGAGTTAGCTTATCAGATTTTGGCGTCACGCACGCTTCCACCATTTGTTTCTTTTTTTTTTTTTTGTTCCGAGGTTTATGATAATTAATTATGATAATGTCCTTTCATGAAGTTTTGAGTAATTGTTGCATATCATGCACAGTCCCTACATAATTGGCATAGCTCACTTTGAGTTGAATGTCTTTTTTCATCTTTCATTTCGACACATAGCAACTAGCAGCATATGCACTGTCCCCGCGTAACGGCATATTTTACGCCAGTGCAGTGCCTCTGTTGGTAGATTTTTGCAGATTTTGGGTCAAACTTTCTCCCCCCCATCTCATTTCATTTTGAGGCTTTGTCACAAGCAGTATGTCATGCACTGCCCCAGTACAATGTTGACATCGTTAAAGCACCTGTATTTGTCGTCTGATTTTTGTTAATTTTTCCATCTTGCCACATTTGGAGACAAAGCAGCAAGCAACACACAACGCACTTTCGCCGCATAATTACATAGATCATGTGACACCAGTGCAGTACCACTATTTGCTGTCAGATTAGTGTAAATTTTGGGTTGAGTGTTTTGAATCATTTCGAGGCAAAGCAGCATATCATGCGACATGGCTGTCCCTAGCATTTTGAGGTAGCCCTTGTGATACCATAATTTGTCAGTTTTTGCTTATTTTTTGTAAAATTAGCATATGGTGTTGTATTTTGTCTCATTTCGTTTTGAGATTAAGCAGCAAGCAACATGGGTCAGAGGTTTACTTTTTTTGTCTTGTTTCGAGTTACAGCAACAAGCAGCATATCATACAAACATGCAATTTTAAAAAAATAGTGTTTTCAAATTATTTTTCTTTTTCCTATAAAGACATGCCCCTGCACGTCCGGCGCAGCAGCGACCCCGCCTTGCTGTGTCTCAATGGGCCGTTCGGTGGCGGCGGTGAGTCGCGAGCCCAAGCGGAAGAACCGCCGTCGCGGAAGAACCCGACCCGATGGTCCACCACCGCCGGCTTCCTAAAAGCCCGCCACGCCTCGGCCACCAATAGCCTGGAGAGGAAGGTTAGAGCAACACGCCCTCATAGCGTCCAAATGAGCATATATTATATACAGCGTATATATATTTTTCTTTTTTCTCTCTGCTTCAGGGTAAAGGCTTGGACACATACCGCAGCCTGCCAAGGGATGCCGGGACGTGGGCCAATCAGAGAGACTTTCAGAGGGAGACAGCACGCTCGTCCCTCAGCGCCAATCACCCCATGGTGGACCGATGGCTGGAGAGGCAGGAACAGGTATGTTTGCAGTCGATTGGCGTGTGGCACTAACAGAGACCAGTGAAAGTTCTATCATGGAGTTAGTGGCACTGAAGCCACACGTTGATATAATTTTTTTTTTTATTTTGATATGTGCTTCCAAGCCGCCGATTCATTCATAAGCTGAGGTTGCCTACACTACATCAGAAAAGAGCGTGTGCGAACTTGAGGGTGTACGGCGATACTCTTCAATCTGTGCAGTTCGATAGACAAATTAGATGATGTTAAATTGTTCACAGTTTTAGATGTTAACACTATGGATCTGTAAAGAAAAAAAAATCTATGTGGAAGCTGATGCAAGTTAACCCATTAAAGCCTGAAGCCCCTTGTGAGACATCTCTCTAAAACCTATGGTCGTCTTTGGAGTCACCTTTGAAAACCTCAAAACCTATTCTCCACCTACAAAATAATGAATATCTCAGCCCCTATAGCAGACAGAACCATAATTCCAAAAGAATTAAAGAGCTTAGACATGTGACTTTAACACAGGCAGAATGTATTATTATTTAATGTTTCAATCGAAGATGTAAAAATGTGTCAGTGCAAGAGAAGCACTATTTTAATTTTTTAAAAATCGAGTGGTAATTACCATCCTCTATTCTGTTACAAAGACGTCAATATCGTCATTGTCTGGATCTGTGGCAACAAAGCAAATCCCCCAAAATGAAGAACAAACAAAAAGCCAAAATGTTTTTGCACAATGCCATTTTCATTTGCTTTTTCTGTAAGCAAACAGGGAAAAAATCTATTATAATCAGAAAATATTTTTTGGGGGTAAAAAAAAATGACGGGCTTGCCGAAGGTTAAGTTAATTAGGACAAAAATGTTAAATAACATTTTATTAATTACATGGATAGTTCTTTGTGTTTGTAATACTTAAGATACCACCATGCTCCAATCAAATCATTTCTTTCTGCATTTATGATTCATTCATGCCAGTGAAATAGAATTCATCTCCTCTTACTGTTTGTTTTAAAAAGTCTTACTGCACATAAAATCGTACACTACATCGTAAAATCACAAAGTTTGTCACGCTCGACTCCATCCGTTGCGTTCGTTTGATTTAACACGTCAAGGTCGGCCAAACGGAGCAGCAGAAGTCTTGTGCTCTTGTACAATTAGCGTTGAAAGATGTCGAACAGGTAGGGTGGGTCGCCATGGCAACAGCGAGCCTTCACCGCCACTGCGGAAAAATGTATTATATATAATTTATAGATGCACACATATAAATATATAAAAGTGTGTGTGTGTGTGTGGCTTAGTCCTTGAAAACCTCACCATGGTTTTGTTATTTTGCTTTATTCAAGTGAACTTACAGTACACACAAGCATATGTCATGCATATGTCAAGTGTAGTCGCCTTGTTGGATTAACTGCGCGTGAGTGTGCGTGAGTGCGTGTGTGTCCTGGGCTATTAGGGAGCAACGCGGTTATCTGTCATGGCGGGCCGGCGAGGGGAGGCGGCGCTCAACTCACCAGGGATGTTGTTAGAATGACGCACTGAAGGCCGGCTGCGCACGCACGTGCACGCGCACCCCCTCACACAGACACACACACACACACACACACACGCACACCTGTGGGGACTGCAAGGCTAGACAGTGCAATACTCCACATGCACACATATTGATCACGGACGTGCAGGTTCGCACACGGCCAAAAGCACCAGAGACGTGTGTGCGTGTGTGTGCGCGCGCGCGCGCGTGCTTTCATGTACGCAGACGGCCTTCAGCGTGTCATTCTAATACACACAAGTACACAAACACACACACACACAGGCTTGTTAGGAGAGTGGTGTGCATGTGTGTGTCCCTCAGGTGCATCTTTAGCATTCAGAGCGCTCATAAATCACAACCAGGGCCATGTTCAACTTGTGTGTGTGTGTGGAGGGTGATGAGGCGTGGGGGGATGAATTGATTTTACACATACATACGAACATGTGTGTGCAGGAGTATAAGCACATGTCTGATTTTGTGTGAGTGAGACCAGCAGGTGCTGTTGGAACCTTTGAAGTGACTCAAGTGTCTCTCTATTAGTATGTGTATTGATTTATGAATGTATGAATGTGTGTGTGCGTCACAGTCCTCCTTTGTGTGTATGTGTGCGTGTTAGTAGTGTGATCATGTGTGTTTATGCGTATTCGTTTGTTGAGTGTGCGTGCATGTGTGCATTGATTTTATTAGCTTGTGCGTGTGTGTGAATTGATTTTCTTACTGTGTATCTGTTCGTGCGTGTATTGATTTTATTGAAGTGTGTATGTTTGTGTGAATCTGCAAGTGTGTGTGATAATAGTGTGCGTTTGTGTTTCTGTGAGTATGTGATTATAGTGCGGTTGAGTCTGCGGGTGTGTGTGTGTGTGTGATTGAATGCATCCGTGTCCAGCAGGTGCTGCTGTGGATCTTTGTGACCTGTGTGTGCGTGCGCGTGTGTGTGCGCTTTGATTTTGTGTGTTTGTCTCAATCCCTCCTTGTGTGTACTACTGTGTCCATTGCTGTGTGTGTGTATGAATACGTGTACGTCCATGTGAAGGGATTTTATTCCTGACATACCCAGGCAAACATCTGTATAAGTGTGTGGCCAGTAGGTGCTGCTGTGTAGCTTTGATGTGACTCAAATTTGTGTGTATTTGCGTGTGCACGTGTGTGTGTGTGTGTGTGTATTTGGTGAGCACAGTTTGAATGAACATCTCTCCCGATTAGTTGTGTATGTGTGTGTGTACGTGTGTTATGTTGTTTTGTGTGCGGAATTGTGAAGGTGATGCAAGTGCGCAGCCACCGTGTTGCATGGAAGGCCGCATTCGTGACTCCCGCAGGCTTGTTTGCGTCTCGCCGCCAGACGACCCGTCGCTCACTCCGTGTTTGTTTGCGCTTTTGCAATTATTCACGTTGCCGGGAAGCCACCAGCCCAATGGAGATTGCATCTTCTAAACAAATAAACTGCACTGCAAGTGGATTATAATCTTATTTGTTTCATTTCACATTCATTTTCCCTGTAGCCATAATAGAATGAATCTGACGCAGAGCTTAAACTTTTAAAGAGGACATGCATTTTTTTTTTTTCGCCATATTTTTTCGAGAGGAGGCAGCGTTTCGCCACCAAACCGACTTATTGTCGTTGATCGTGAACCTTACCTTTGAGTATGGATTTCGCTAAGATTTTAGTTAGTTCTTTGGTCATCAAATAATTTTCCCTCTTTAGCCTACTTAGCATGCAGGATAGTGGCCCTCCAGGACCCTCGCAATTTTAACTGTTACCCCGTGTAAGTTTATGGGCACACAAAAATAGACTTAAAAATACATTTGTTTTGTTATGATTGAATTCCAGATTGTTTTTGACTATTACACTATATTTCACGTAGCGTCTTAAGATTGAATACCTTAATATTTGAACCATTGATCTCATAAAGCTTCTAATAGTTGTGGTTTAATATTCAGTTATTTTCACAAGGATTATTCATCTTGGAAAGCCGTTAACGGGCGCTCTGCTGCGCTCTGCTGCGCTCTGTTCGTCATCTTTGATCTTGAGGTTTTGATGTGATGAAGTGCCGGGAGACACACCTCTTGCCAGCTGTGAACGTCTCGACCCACCTCGGAGACACGAGGAGGAGATCAAACTGTCGCTTTTCCTGAGGGAGCGCACTCTACTCCCTTACCTCGGGGCTCCTCCAACACCTTAGGGTGCAAGATACACACACAAAAACTGTAATTCAACTCTTAATTAGACCCCTAACACACCTGATCCACTCCAAAGCAGATGGCATCCATAAAAAAAAAAAAAAAAAGTCATAATCCACCTGTTTGGATTTTAAAGAAGTGAGTTTGTTGGAATGCTGTGTTTAAAAAGATAGTAAAGCTCATGTTCCTCATAATGGCTTTTATTTCCAGACATGCAAACACATTAGAAATGATTGTGTTCCGTACAAAAAACACAAACTATTTAAAAAATGTATATTAGATGCGTTATTGCTTCACCAAAGTGTGGAAAAATGAGTAAGCTGTTCAAATACAAAAGCGGTGTCTCGCACGGTGCTCTCCCCGATATCATATCTAGTTGTCTAAATAAGTTTTTCAAAAACTGCTTCACACATGTGTTGCAGAGTACTTGGAGTCCAGACTGTCTAGGACCATTTGGACTAAATGCCAAAATTCTTGATCTGTTACACTCTAATTTTGAGGAAGTACCCATTTAGCAGTGTGTCAGTATTTGTCTTCGATTTTAATTCTAGTCACCCGTTCTGAAAACTGCTTCAAAGCTGTGCTGCATGGAGTTAAGACGACTATTCCAGTCTTCAACCATTTGGACTACATGCCAACATTCTTGATCATGATCTAATTGTGAGATTTCTTTTTCATTTCAAGCCACAGCAAGGAAACTACAGATGTAAAAATAAAAAAAATCTGATCCAAAATTCTTGCGGTAAGTGATTTCACTCCCGCCAGCAAATTATCTGTAATCAATATATTCCAAATGTCGTTTCTGAAAACTGCTTCTGTGTTGCACAGAGTCCGCCGTCTTCTGGCTAACTGCTTTTCCAACCCAGTATCATTTTGCACGACCTGCCAAAGTTCTCAAGTTTTCTAACTCTGAGGAATAATTTGTTCCTTTCAACCGCATGAGCTCTTAACGAATCCTCCATCTTAGCCCCCATCAAATTAACTCCAATCAACGCAACTGGATCCATCAGTTCCTGTCATATAATGTAAATCTGACGAAAAAAACGTTCATCTGTTGACTTAATGTCTGCCGTCTTGATTCTTCTGTGTCCATATGGCCCACATATGGAAACCGAAATTTCCGCTCTTACCCTTTTTCCTGGATCGTTTCCCTCCTCGCGCCACCTGCGTCGCGTCTGACAAAGTTTGAGGAGTCGAGCTGAGTCCGTCTGTGTTTTGGTCGCCAGCCGACGTCAATGCTGGACCCGAACCCTGGCTGATTGCGACAGACCCGACAGCCCGTCGCGAGCCGCACAAGGGGGACGCACTCGCGCATATGGTAGCACCTCTAGTTCCAAGTTACCCTGGTAACAAATCTACTCGAACTCCATAAGTGAAGGAAATCAGGTGGATTGATATGTTTTCTTTTCTTGGAATTATGTTGAAACGTTGCCAATTCATGCTCTGGCTTCTGGCTAATTAGTAGGTTAACTCACACTGACATTTGCAGTTGAGCCACGCACAATATACAGTATATTTGAAAGCGAATACTAGCCAGTGTTGACAAAAAAATGAAAACATACAGTAGAACCTTGCCTTCCCATTGTTTTTCAGATTTCCAAAACCATTTTTCTCAAAGGAAATAATGATGATGATGATAATGATCTGATGCAAGGCTCAACAATGAGCTTGTATGAGCAATGTTTTGTCAAGTGTAAAACACACAAGTTACCTGCTGTAAACATTAAAAGATTAAAACAAAGACATTGCAGTGCCGCCATCTACAGCGATCTGTTCTTCAGTACAGCGTGTTCCATGCCTACCCGTTGGAAAACGTACTTGACCTCATTAGACCTCAATGGCAGTGAACGGTTGGATTCCAGTTGATGACTGGAAATGTAATGGCAGGGAATGAGCAATGTAAAACAATCAATCATACACGAAATTAAAGAGTTGACGATTTATGTCGTGACTTAGACATTCCTTATGGAACTCCGTGGTATTTCTTTCCAGCTTTCTGTTGCTTTCATTGGGTATTGTCGTGTTTCCTACCACTCAAAAACCTTTCTGCTTTCATGTTTCTGTGAAAGCAATACGCTGAAAGCCCAAATAACCCTGACATTCTCTGAGTTGTCTTTGTGAGTTTTCACAGATTCGCAACTATTCAAGCATTAGCAAAAGCTCCTGCAAATTCGTCCGTTTGGTGGAAGTTGGTTATCTTGTGAGTGAGGAACAACAAGAAACTTTTAATGGGATTATACTATTGATGCAGATGATGTCACTTTGCTACCAAGCAGTCGTCTTTTATGCTATAGGCGGATATATGAGCAGGGACGTATGATGGACGTCGTCACAAATTAGACGTGAAATAATCTTTTGAAACGTCAACACTGTGGCAGCGTGACAAACTGTCAAAGTGATGTATTGACCGTGAACGTCAGACCGTCTGCCTCTCATTACTTAAGTGTCTTCAAGGCAACGGGAATTGATGTGTGTGTGTGTGTGTGTGTGTGTGTGTGTGTGTGTGTGTGTGATTGCATGTCTGTGTGTATGCGCGCATAATTGAAAACATTTAAGAGTCACATGAGACAAATGACTGGGTGCTTATGCCAAAGTTTCTTCTTCCAAAACTTTTAAATAGCTTTAGTTGGTATCACTAACTGACATCAGTCAGTTCAAATGCCCCTGACGTTGAACAACTAACGAAATAACAAACTAATTGCTTTGCTAGCAAGCTAACTCTTGAGCTACATTAATTGTGAAACGCAGTGGAGCCACTGAAGTTATAACGCTGCTGAATTTGTATAACCAATTAACAAAGTAACTCTTGAGCTATATGTTAATCGTGAAACTATGTGGAACTTCAGACGTTAAATTCAATTCATTGTAAACACAGCGGAATCGCTAGTTAAAACGCTTCAGATGTTATACGAAAACCGACTAACTGATTTCAACCGACCACCTAACTAATCCCACCAGTTAACCATTTACATACCTCAGTGTGTGTGTGTGGCTGTGCGTGCGTGCAAGTACGTGTGTGGGGGAGGCTTAAAGTTTATAGCGGTGCATGTCGGCGCATGCATGCACATCCATTTATATGTGTCAATGTGGTCAAAGTTCCAGGAACTGCGCGCGGGCTGCACTTCATTAAAGTGCAGCATCACTCTCAGATGCAAACACAGACACACACACAGTGGGGGCACTTTATTTAGTGCGAAAGATAGGGAGGACAGACCTCAATGGATTCAGGTATTAATCTTTAATGAGCCTTGGGGCCACAGCGCCGCCTGCCCGCCTGCCCGCCTGACCGCCTTTCCTCCCCTGCATAGGAAACAAACAATGACTTATGTGGGAAAAAATAGAAAATACTCCTCATACTTGCCCGCCTCCTCCAAACGGCGCTATGAATTATTCACATCTGCTCGGCTGGACCCCACCTCCCAGTGACGGGAACCAGAGAAGTCTGTGCGCTCTAAAAACAGTTGGGTTAAAAATAACACAATTTGGGGTAAAACATTGACCGATCTCTACTTGGGTCAATTTGACCCAACTTTCCGGATTGTTTTTGCAGAAATCAATGTAAAAAAATTGTAGTTTTGTCCAAAAGAATCTCAAAAATTGGTTATTTTGTACAAAACAACACAAGGTGGGTCAAATGGACCCAATTAGTGGATCGGTCCATATTTTACTCCAAATTGTGTTATTTTTAACCCAATTGTTTTAGAGTGTACGCTGCAGTTGGTGAAATGTGGCCACCTGTCAATCAAACCACCATCACATCCAGTTATTGCTAATGTTTATTTTGGGGTCCAATTTATCTAGGACAACATATGAAAGTGGCCAAAAGGAATTGACTTACTAAGAAGACACAATGCACGTTTTTGAGACAACAAACATGCACTTCAATCGGACATTTGGTGGCTGGATAAGTGGACGTGACCCATTATTAGCTTGTTGCAGATGTTTACCAACACGGTCTGGTTTTGTCAGTTAATAAGGTGAGCAGGAAGGGCTGATAGACGTCACCTTCTAGTAACTTCAAACACCTAATAATGTAAATACTGTGGTCCCCCCATATGCAAATAGCTGTGGGGTTTTAAATGTATTTTTGGGGGAAAATGTACTCGATTGAAGTAAGCAGCATCAGATGAAGAAGATATGTACATTTACAGTGTAACAGGAGTCATGGTTTGGATACACCATTAAATGGTTGGATTCCATCTGACGAATATCACGGTAGTTAATGATTCACAGGGTAAACTTTCAGCTCTCTTTGCGGTCTTTACCAGGTCTTTGTCTGACTGAAAATCTGCTTTACGGACTACCGCAACCCCAAGTTTGTCTGGGTCTGAGGCTGACCAAAAATCGGGTTCATGGAAGTGTAATGCTCTGCATGTATCTCAACTTCACATATAACTCAGCTAGTATTGACAGTATATTGTTGTGAAATCAATCGAATTGTGTCTAAGTGTGCTCCCTCCCTCTTCATCATTGGCTTCCATTCCCTTGTATTGTTTTTCATCTAGCCGCCGCTATGTTTGCACTCCCGACTGCCGAGTGCATCTGTCAGCTTGCCGCCAGATCCTCGCTGATGGCGCGTACTGAAAGGAAAGGAGTGATGATGAAATGTTGGGAGCGTCACGCGATGAAAGCCGTCTTGTTTGGCCTTTCGAGGAGATAGCGCAGCCGCTCCCACGCTTGCTCCCCGGCCCGAGAAATTGAGTCGTGGTTTTTTGAGGGTTTTTTTCACGTGGAGCTCTTTGTTTTCAAATGTTCATGAATAGTAATATCACACTAGGAGCTTTCCGTATTCATAAGTAAACTGTCCTTTGATGAAACAGACTTCAGTAGATCTTCAGTACTTCAAGGCTTTGACTTTAAATCACTCAAGGAAAAATCAGGTAGTTTTCTTTTTTCTCCATTGTTTGGGAGTACAGTACAGTAATAAGTGTTTTTCTCCGTACGATCGCACCAGTTGCCTGCCATTACAGTGATTGTATGATAATCAGTATTTAAAAATCATTTTTGATATATGACTATTCAAGTGAAAAATGGGACATTTTTTTTAATTAAATGGTCATCAAAATGTTAATCGATCATGAAAATACACTTAAGCCCAACATACGATGATATGATACTGTAAAAACATTACAAAAGCAATAACTGGACAGATTTTAGCACCAGAAATGTTTTCCTAGTCGTCTTTGTATGTTGTACATTGGGTGTCTTACCATATTTAAGTGAACTTTTGCCGTGCACACTAAATCTGTAATAAAACTTTTGCAGTGGTGCCTGGAAATAAGTTTAATTCGTTCGCTACCACCCTTATAACTCAAAATAACGCATGACATATAGACAAAGGACGACAACTGCTACTGCTGCTCAATAAGATGCAATGTGGTTTTTGCAGAGGATAAAGAATATATGTCTGAGAGTATTGTGATATATTGTACACAGATGTGTTGCTCCATTGTTTGTGTTGAAATAGCTGTTTCTTAAAGTGTTATAACACAGCTACTTGTCAATGCCAATCGTTAGTACGCCTATGCCGTTTTCCATTATGTGTTAGCATTAAGCTAGCGGTTGCATTCCTAAGGCAATGTTTTTTTGGTTGATTGACATACACAACAAAATTCTCTGTTTACTTTTAGAATAAGCTTCATTTGGGAGTGGCATTAAACAACTTGAAGCCTCTCTGTTGATGAATTGTTTACTACATGCTAAACTGCTGCTTATTGGGTGGTGAGTTCAGTTTGCTGCCACAATTTAGTGCTTGTATCTCAAGTTTGCACTTGCAAGTCAAAGTAAATAAAAGTCACCTGAACAACGGATCAGGTCAAGAAAAAAACTCCTCTAGGTCATGTCTTTGGTATCTCAAGGCACAATTGTACTGAAAACACTTGTACTCGCTACCTACGTACCAGAATCTATACTCTGATTTCTGTTCCTCACAGTACTTGTAGTTTTTATTTGAAACGTTCATTAATTTCCCTTAAAAATTGTGATCTTTCAAAAATGAAAGGTTAGACATCCTGAAGGAACAGATTACGCAGAATTTCCGCTGATCCGGTTATCGCGCTCCCTGCGAGGGTGCCTTCAGCAGCGGTCTGAACAGGCGAAGAGATGAAGAAGAAACGACGGCGAAAGCCTCCTGCGGGCGGCCCCAAAGTGTCATGGCAACCATGCGGTGCTACTAGCACAAGACCCATTTTCATACTGATGAGGTCTATGCTCTCGGGTGGAGCCATCCACTTTTAATGATCGCTTCTTTATCTTATCACTCGCCTACTGCTGCTGACCAGTGTGTGCGTGTGCCAGTGCGTTTGCATGTGTAGACACATGTGTGTTAAAATTGATACGCAGCACAGAGCAGAAGGCAATGTAATATTGAAGTCCATGAATTTTTATTGGTGTTGAAGACCTCCTCCTGTCTGCTCCTCCTGGTGCCGTCCTGTTAGCTATAACCTGATGCAATGCATTGGAATGTTCCACTAGGCCTGGATGACATGGCCCAAAAAATTCAATGTCAGATTTTTTTGTTCCCTTTCACAAAAATGAATCCCACAAAACCTCCGTTGCTTATATAAAATGCAAAGGATGAACAAAATTCACAACAAATGTTACTTTTTTTTGCCCCCATTAGGATAGAATAATAGAATAAAATATTATCTTTACCGATACTGTAAAACTATGTTGAAATGTGAAGAAGTGCTTTTTTGGTGGGAGGATAAAAAGATCTCTTTTTATCAAAACTTTTATGTAAACATCATCCTGAATAAATTAACATTTAAAATGTTAACAGGGGTTTTCCTTGCTCAGATTGAGGCAGAGGTGGTATCATTCTGACCATGCGCCATGGCGTGACCGTATTCTGAAAATTCAATTTACTCGCTTTCTTTTACAGGGAACATACTTTAAGTTAAGAGTTCCAATATGAATGACTATTATCAATTTTTTAAATGTTAACGGCAAAGAGCCACATTATACATATGAGCGCACATAAAATACATATGAGCTCACAAGATATGCTATCTTACTCTGTACTTGTGCTGGTTTTGCTGTTTTGTTTTTGTCGTTTTTTTTGTGGCGTTGTCATTACATTCAACAAACACTGCTAAAACATCATATGTAGAACTTCATATTTTTGTTACGATCTGGTTTTTTTTTCCCCTCACATTTTAAAAGTGAACTTGGTAGGCAACTCTACTCGACGTTTTTTTCCCCTCGATCTCATTTGCGTCAAAGTGCATGCGTGAGATGCGCGTAGCTGGTACCTCGCTTGCCGAATGTCATCTGTTCATTCGCCGTGTTCAGACAAGCCCTTCATCAGACTCGCAACAGCGTGCCCATATTTGGAAGTGCTGATTTAGCAGCCGACCAGGAAGTAAAAAGTGAGGCTTTTCCTACTGACTTACAGAATGTATCCTTCATTGTTACAAAAGAAAGCACAGTCTTTGCTCATTTAAAAAAAGTAAAATCAAGAGGTGACAAGATGTATCCTTCGGTGTTAATACAGTAAAGCACTTTTTTTTTCAAGGCTTCTTCCATCGTCCTCATGCCGAGACTTGTAAATAAGTCCGCCAAAATAGCAGTAAATCGCTTGCCAGCCCCTCTCCTTTTGGAAATACTTTCTGAAGTCACAACGGCGCCGCCGTAAAGTCGAATGTTTCAATCCGAGGGGATTTGCCGTCGCCGGCAACAGAGTATGCATAGCGCCGCCCAGCAACGTTCCATTCTGTGGTGCCGCCCCTCACCACATACACATGAATGGGGTTGACAATGGCACGCTGCATGTTCAGAGCGAAAAGAGCCACTTGAAACCCGGCAAAGAACCGCATGTGGCGAGACGCGGGTTAGCCTGATTTACCACTTACATAGTGGCGAACGCTGCAACTGCAGTTAAAATACGTTGCTGCCGCAGAGGGAAATCACTCGTGCTGTGTTGAGCAATATCTATCGTTCTGGCTGGAGGCGGGCACACAAATAGCTGGAGATGAGCGCCTCTCAATTTTGAATGTAGGAAAAACCCTGGTTAAACAATTTAACATACAGGGAACGGAAAAGTGAAGAAAATGTGTGGTCAGGACAAGAGTATTCGGACACGTGTTTATGGTAAAAGCAATTGTTTCTGACTAGCCAACTTTTTGTCTGTTTGGTTGCAGGAGGACGAGGCAAGAGAGCAAGAAAATAGCCGGATCGAGCCGGTGGGCCGAGCAGATTCGTGTTTGGACCACACCGCTACCGCTGTCAGGTCTCTTGAGTGAGTGTCCAACTTCCCGTCACCTTTTCCAAGGACACTCATTGCTTGATACAAAAAAATATACACCACTCACAAGCTTTGGTGTGAAATTGGTCATGGCCATTGGCAGAGATGGGCACTTTATCCTATTTTGCCGGTCCGTCCTCCATCCGCGACCTGGGCACCCTTCTGTCATCGTCCGTCCAGCCTTACTCATAAAAATAATCATCCTCCGACCCCATCCGTCCTTGTCCTTTTAAAGCGCTTCTGTCCTTACATTCCGTGCATGACGCTTTCATAAACATTATTTAAAGCTCATTAGCTGGCTAATTTCATATTCACTTCCACTTACTGTCTGGGAGTATTGTGAGTGGATTTCATTGTTTACAACTGTTTAAGTGTCACCCAAGATAGAATTTAGCTGCCAACACAAGCACTGTCGATCACCAGACTACGGGGCCCGCCGTGAGACATCACCAGAATATTTAAGATTGCGTTATAACGCAATAGTATTGCAAAACGTTTGCGTTATAACGCATACAATTTTCAGTTTTGTGTTATTTTGCAATAAAAATAATCATTGCAAAATAACGCATTATTTTAGGAGGAGAACGAAAGACTTCGACTTCCAGGTCGTAGCTTTAAGTGTACGGCGGCTCTTGCATCAACATGAATGACGGCTTAGAGAGATTTTTACGCTCTAGAGATGTCCCAGACAAGGATGTACTTCACAGACAAAAGGGATAAGGTGAATGTTAACAGTTCACAAAACAAAATTGATATCCAACTTTTTCCTTGTCAGTGAAATGTAATGGACATCCTGTGGCATTTGGTATTACATGTGTTGAACCACTAGATCTCAGACTATGTTACTGGGAACACACCTGAAAAAGAAAAAGGACTCCAGTGTTGTGCAGTCTTTAATAAAGGTGGCTCCTTGGTATCGCAGAAGAGAACAGTGTCTTCTTTTTAAAGGAACACAACACATCCAGCGGTACTTGACCCAGTTGTTAGGGATGATTACAGGAACTGACGAAAACCCACTTCCGTCCTTGCTTAGTCCGTCCTTTATTAAAACCTTCTCGTCCTCCGTCCACAAATTGGGCCGACAGTTTCGTGACAGAATGCTCATCTCTGGCGATTGGCTGGCGACCAATTCAGGGTGCACACTGCCTCTCTTCCAAAAACAACTGGGATCGGCTCCAGCAGGATCAGCTGTTCAAAGAATGGATGAATGAATGAAATTGAGTTGGCTGTAAGGTTATAATGCGTTTTAAGTTCAGCATGCAATTCACTCCTGAGCCCAATAACCCAAAGTTTTTGTGAGTGGTGTAATATCTTATTTGGAGCACACTAGCAAAACAACTCTTGGAAACTGACGCAATATAGCAAAAGTCATTTTCAAGCCTGTCACTCTTGAGTGTGCCCAAAAGCGCCACGGAAGCTCCCACACACTCCTCCACTCTGCCGCCAATGTTATTGGCAAGCGTGTGTGGTTATGTTCCTCGTTCCTCCACTTTGATATGCAGGTATGCTATTGCTGTTATTATTACTCTTCCTACGCCTCCTGCTTGTCAACAAGGCACCCCCCAAACTAATCACAGTTATTGTTTCAAAGCAGCGAGGCGGCCGGATGATGTTTTGTAGCGTTCGGCTGCAAACGCGATCACTGGTTTTTCATCATTTTGGCAGCTTTAAGATAAGATAAGATAAGATAAGAATGCCTTTATTGATCCCACAGTGGGGAAATTTTCGTTGTTACAGTAGCAAAGATATAGGTCACACAGGGGCGGCGGCATAATGTCGCCATTAATGTATAACATTGACGGCAAACATTTAGAATCAAACCTATGTAGATATACGCAGTAACATGTGTATATACACGTGTATACACACCAACCTACATCTACATAAAAAATATGAGGAACACTCATTTCGGCCTGTACATAGTACAGAGGAAAAAATACTCTAAGTGACAGTGCTGCAGTGCTGTAGTGAAATGTAAGGAACAGCCTTGGATAAAAATAAAACTAGACTAACAGTAGTGGGGAATGTTGAGTATTGCACGGTATTACAGTAGTGGGGAATATTGGGTATTGCACGATACGAGCTCAGGTGCAGGACTGCACAATTGCACTAATGACCGCCAGTTTGTAGAGACTACACAATGTTCTTGTTAAAGAGTCTGACAGCAGCAGGCAAGAAGGAACGGCGGAATCTCTCCTTTGCACAGCGAGGGTGTAACAGTCTGTCACTGAAGGTGCTATGGAGTGCTGTTAGGGTGCCCTGGAGGGGGTGGTCCGGGTTGCCCAGCATTGATGACAGCTTGGCCAACATCCTCCTGTCCCCCACCGAGTCCACAGAGTCCAGGGAGCAGCCCAGGACAGAGCCGGCCCTCTTGACCAGTTTGTCCAGCCGCTTCTTGTCCCGGGCCGAGACTTTAGTGCAGATAGATCAAATGGACACCTACATGCAGTGAAAAGTTAACAAAAGAAGTATCTGGTCACCAACAAGGAAATGCAAATGAAGAAAATGTGTTTGGACAAAAGACTATGTTTAGAAAATTTGGGGTTCAGGCAAAACTATTGGGACACCTATAAAGTGGAAAGTGAAGAAAATGTGGATTGTGGACAAATGTGTTGGGGCACTTACAGGAGGTGACCTACATCAAGTGAAAACTCATTTGAACAAAAGCACTTGGACACGTACACGGAGTGAAAAGGCAAGAAAAAGAACATGTAATTGTCTAAAATGCAGGGAACAAGCAAAGGACTTTTGTCCAGTTCGTGATTGAATAATAAATTCCCAAGATTTTGCCATGTCCATTTAGTCTTTGTTTAACTAGATAATTGAATTGGCAAAGGTGGGCATTTGACTTCATCCCTCAGCAGGCTGGGTACCCGACCGTTATTCATCAGTCCATTTTTTCAAGCCGAACTGAATTGTAATCATCGGTTTGTCAGTCTTCAGTTAAGTCCGTCGGTCGGTCTGTCATTCCGTCAAAACGGGCAAAACGGGCATCCGTCAGTGACGGACCTTGAGGTCCGTCTGTACTTGACTGTTACCGATGGTCGGTACTTGACTGTTACTGAGGATTATTCTGACGGATGTAAATCGACTTCCGTTAGTGCTTGGCTCATCATTTTTTAAAAGTGTCCCGCCTTTCATCGGTCGTCAGCAAAACAGACATCCCTCAGTGACGGCAGTTTGACGGAATGCCCACCTGTGGGAATTGAGAGCCGGTTGTCATTTACAATGCCAACCTGGAGGCAAATTTTAGGGTTCAATGTCTTGCCCAAAGACACTTTGACAGCCAGGATTCAAACCGCCGACCTTTCTCTCACTGGACAACCCGCTCATCCCTGGTCTAGTGTTCATCACATCATTAACAGGCAGTTGGAGGTTGAAGTGTTGCCAACATGTCTAATTTAAAAATTCGCCTTTTGTAATTAATAATTGTACGGGCAGAAGCCCAGCAAAAGCTAAAAGTGTTGAACCCAGTCCAGAATTCATTTCCAAGTAAACTTTGGAAGGCTTCCAATGGCTTCATTGCGCATAATTATTGTCACACACTTGTTTTATTTAAGTCAGTATCAGGTTTTGGCTTATGTCCATCACATTTTCAGCACCATTTTACTTTCTATGTTTTAATTAGATTTTTCTTCTTTTGTTTTCATTCATGTGTACCTTCATCACATTTCCTCCTTTTTCTGTTTGCCCACATGGTGTCATCTGTCTCACCCCCACTCTTTTCCTTGCCCACCGCTCCGTGCCCGCCTGGTGGCAGAGACCTAATCAAAGTGGTGGAGGTGACAAACGATGGTGGGCCGCTGGGAATCCATGTGGTGCCTTTCAGTGGCAGGGACCGAAGGTAAAAATAATCCCCTCCAGGGGTGGAAGTAGCTTCTTTTAGTTGGAAGACATGTTTAACCTGTTGGGCCCCAAGTTGTTTTAAAGTTGTGGTTGACCCTGAATACATCAAGAATAGCTGTGCAGTTATATCATCACAAACCCTTAGATAATTTAATCCCAGGCTCAGTTATGACTTGTTTTAAACAACTAAAAAAAACAACATTATTTTTCAAATACAGTAGTACACCCCTACATACTTCTGCAGCTCCTGCAGATAAACGCTACGCACGCAGTATAAAATACAGGAAATTCTCACTGTAACCGAGTGTAATCATGCGCTTGCATAACAAATGAATTGGTAGGAAAAAAAGTTTCGGGGGCCTCCGAACGTGCCATTGTATCGTCCACACGTTACCACTCGATGCGTAAATACCCGCCCACATCGTGAAGCCATTTGTCGGTTCGCCGCCATCCATCATAGCGCTTTAACGCCTGCAGGTGACAGTCATATTTCCGCGGGCCTCCCGTCTGCTCCACGGGATTCAAAGGACACACTGAGCACAGCTGGAACAAAGCCGGCTGGGGAGGCATTACCAGGAATTTCACATCTGCTTTGAATATTCCAGAAGAGGCAGCGGAGCCGAAACAAGATCCGCGACTGCAAACTTGTTCAGAGTGGAGATGCTATCGCCTTCTTCACGGGCTGACTCAATCATGCTAAGAGCACACCTTTAACGCACGTTTGCCTGTATTGGGAAAATGTGTGGGCCGGCGTTATTCCAAGATTACGCTTTCATCAAGCGAAGTAGAGGGCCTTCTCCGGCAAATCACATTGCGTTCCCACTCCAATCCAATCAGCCGGAATGTTTCTGAACTCTTACGCCCCCCTGAACTCTGCTACCCTTGCCGTAATCACATTCTCATTCCTATTGAATTAGAAGCCGTTGCCGAGTGTTAAACTGTACAATCTACTCAATTTACAGAGGTGGCACAGGCTCAGAGAGAGAGAAAAAAAAGCCCCTCGAATGCTAGGTCCACAAGAAGACTATTGTGCTTGCCACATATTTTTTGGCTATATAATCCGCCGAGCGCCTTTCTCAGGTGGAGCTAGCCTCTTGCCCTAAACCAGTTTGCCACAGCAGATTACAAGCGTGACGGCTCAGGTGCTTCAGGTTGTCACGGCGTGAATGGCAAAACTCAGCCAGCCAGCCAAAAATTGAATTTTAAGCTATAAACCATCAAAAGGCAAAGATTGTTCTGGCAAATAAGAAATATTCCTTGATGTGAGAAGGGACTAGAGACGTGTTTGTGCCAAGCAGTCCAATTTTGGTGTAAACCATTAAGCAGAAACAACTGGCATTGAAGCCTCGCGCCATAGTGATCCAGTTGATGCCCCCGCTTAGGAATCAGTTTGTGCTCTTCCTATTTCAAGAATATTGACATTAGTGCTACAACAAAATTGTTGCAGGGTTTACGAATAACCCGTCGTTTGTCTTTTGTTTCTGTGATATGCCAAAAATATCCATGGGCCTAAGGGATGTGTTAATAAAACATATATGTTGAAATAAAATGCATAATTAAAATTAAAAATGGCAGTTATAGGGCTGATTTTCAATTTACATTTAAAATTGCATATATAAATATATATAATACGGAAAACCCATTCATGTAAAATAAAACAAAAATAAATAAAAAAATGGACATAAGTGTTTTTCACAGGACAGCAATGATTTGTAAAGTTTAGAGTGGGTCAATTAGAACCGCAACATAAAAATAAAAATGATTGCTCATCTTTAAATCTGTCATTTCATGATCTCAAAAATGCTAAACATGTAGTGCAGTTGTAAAGAAAACATCTTAATTTCATGTTGCATTTAGTGATTTGGATAGATTTGCCTTAAAAGGGAAGTCCAGTCATAAATTTTCTTTATAATATGTTCTATGCAGCCCCACTAGTCTATACACGATATTCTGCTTTAATATTGCGTTCGTGGAATGAAGCAGCAAACTCAGGGGCGGCCATTTTACCTCTTGCTGTCAACTGAAAATGACATCATAGTTACTCAGAGCTCAGGTAACGACCAATCACAGGCAACTTGCAAAGGTCGCATGACTAAACCCAGCAAACAGGTGGGCCATGTTTGCTGGTTACTTAGGTCCTTCGGCACCGTGATGTCAATTTCAGTCGCTAGCAACTGGCAAAATGGCCGTCCCCTCAGATGGATAAAAACGTGTGTTTTTTGCTGCTTGATTCATATTCCACAAACACAACATTAGTCAGCATAGACCTCAATAGAGGTCGATGGCAGTCCATTATTGTCACAAACATTTTGGCTTGACTTCCATTTTATTACATGTCCGAAAGGCTTTTTAGCATCGCCGTTTTATTTTTGGAACAGCCAGGAAACAGCATTGTCTCCAGTACTCCAACCCCAGCCAACTCCAACCCCTCTACTTGAGTTTCATTGACTTTAGCCTGTTGGACCTTTTCAGGACTCTTGGCCTGTTGGTCAAGCGTCTGGAGCGAGGCGGCAAGGCCCAGCAGCAGGCCCTCTTCCAGGAGAATGACTGCATCGTCAGAATCAATAACGGGGACCTGCGCAACATCCGCTTTGAACAGTAAGATGCCTTCTCGAGGCCCCACTGCGGGACTTTTGGATGGCCTTCCTTCATCCCGCTTTTTGCCTCTTTGCTACTGGTTCCTGGTGCCCCAGGCTTGCGCTAAGTGAAGCTTTTCCACTGAACCCTGCAATCCTTTCAGCCTGGATGCCTTTTTAGAAAGCTTGTAGAAAAGGAGACCATCACTTCCTTTTACCACTGATCCTGCTTCTTGCATCATCGGCCCGTCTACCTAAATCCACCTGCATCTTTACATTCCCACATGCTGCGTGGAGGGATGATGTAGTGTGTGCATGTTTGTTGTTTTTATACTTTCATACAAGCAGCTATAATTCAGAGGATGTATATATATATATATACCACAGACAAATACTGCATGCACATACACACACGGTTGCTAATGGGTTTATGGAATCTCAAGAGCCTAAAACATGAGATTTGTATGCCGTTCCGCTTGCAGCGCTCACGCCGTGTCGGGAACATCATCCGAGAATGCTCGTGAATATGCAGGGACTCTTTTTAGGGAAGTTAATCTTGACTGTGGTCGAGTAAAAGATAGTCTCTATTTTAGTGACAGTTGGTGAGTAAACGGGTAAGAATGCTAAAGAAAAAGCTGTCTTTAACATCAAGATTCCATAAAATGGCAGCATCAGAGCCATGAACCAGAACACAGTGGCACGGATTATTAGCATCTGGAGTGACATAGCAAAAAAGTTGTTTGACAGAGACAGTTGCTTTCAACGTAATAGTGTGGGAGAAGTGAGTGTCGGATCCAAATATTCGTCCCTTTTATTTGTATCCCTTTATTCCCTTACTTTTACGACTGTGTATGACTAGAACGTTTGTGAAAGGGACGCCTGTCAGTTCAAGTAGTGAGACTTTTGATGCCACAGGTGCATGCAGATCCTATCTCCGCATGAGCTACTCTACTTATTGTTGTTGTCTGCTACCTCATTTTACAAGTTCATCCTCCCCATGGGAATGCTGCCTAAAAAGGCCTTCTGGAATTTCACAACACATTTTCCCGCGGCGGGAATGCAATAAAAGCCCATATGACGCTTTGGCCACTGGCCTAAAAGTCCTCTCTGGACAAGTCAAAGCGACGTGTGATGGAGGGCAGCAAATGGTGCCAGTGAGGATTTGCTGCTGTCAACATGAGGTTCCTTTTAGGGGTCTTTGCTGTATGATCTCACAGTGAGGAAGGGGCCAAGGGGCGGGGCTCAGTGTAGCTGAGGATTTTCTGAAATGTCCATCCACGCGAGAGGATCAGGAGATGAAGCCATAGGGGTAATAACGAGCTATGTTCAGGTGACCCAAGACAGATGTCAGATGTAGAAAATAATTGACAGGGACAATTGCTTTCAGCGCACAAGAGTCTGAGAATTGAGTGTCAGTTGTTCAACTTATCATCTCACTCAGGCATTTACTGCCATGGTTACTACCTCTGATGCTACCTTGGCATCCTACCAACTACTTTACACACCTCCCAATATACTGACCTATCAACCTACAACCTACTTAACTACTTTTAAGATACTTACCTCACAACTTGTCACAAATCAGTCCCTCCAGGATTTCGCGAAGTTGCGATCGCAACTATGAAAGCAAAACCAAGAAAATCCCTCGAATCTCACTTTCCTGCAACTTTGTTTAAACACTGCAACTTTCCCGCAACAACTAAGTTTTAAAAATGAACTTTTCATGTAAGTTTGGGGGTTATTTTGCCTGAAATGGCTCCGCCAGCGTCCTACTGGAAATGGTAGCAGTAGCTGAATTTACAAAGAAGAAAATCCCTACGTCACATCCTGTTTGCGACGATGGCAAACGTTGACAACATAGGACCATGCAAACCGATATCCGGACCTCAGGCACAAAAGCAGGGGTAAACTATTTTGTTCTAAATTCAGTGTAATAATAGATAGATATAAAAGAAAGTCATCCATCGACAATGCACTTCACAACTGTATCGTTCCAATTACACGAGAAAAGGTTTGAAGGAAACATGCACTCTATACAAATCCCCACTGAGGCGATGGGATCGAGGTCTGTCGGGAGCACAGAATGAATTAAGCTGAGAAACGCAATTATATAAATTGTGTATGTGAATAACATGTGTTAAGCCTAGAGGTGGGCAATATGCTGACGTAAATCAATCATTAAACCTGTCTTTAAATGTGTTAGTTGAAGTTTAATCATCAGACAAATTTGAAATATGTACAAATTTATCAACTGAAGTATCACTAACTCCCCTGTGTACAAAATATTACATTATTATCACACAAAAAATGATTGTAAATGTACATGTTTTCACATGCTCCGAACAACATTCACAAATTGTTTTGAAAATTTGATATATTGCCCACCTGTAGTTATTTCGCAGTACAGGCTGATGATGTGATATTACGTTTTATCAAGGCAGCAGCTGCAGAAAAAAGTCAGAGTGCGAAAAGTTTTTGCTTTCTTGTCAGATCTGTGAAGCTATCAACATGCCAGTGTGCGTTAGTGACCACCCAGCTATGAGAAGACCCCTGAGAGTCATCAGTGGAGGAGCCATTATGGGTTATCAGCTTCCAAAAAAATCTATAGCTGCAGTCTACCAGAAAGAAGCACTAAGGAGCCACATTGAGAAAAAGACTATTGCCATCATATTTGAGTAAACTCCAGATGCTGAGAGGAGATGCATGCTAAATATCCTTTTTCAATAAACAATATTCACATTTATAAATATATGTTGCTTTTTCAGACATCATCTGTAAAAATCCACTAAATATTGTAGAAAATGTTTGCTTAATTGAGGTTTGGAGCAAAAACAATTGCACATTTTATTGCATCTTTTATTTAAACTTTTAGGAAAATTGCTTGTGAATTCAAGTGTTTTAGACCGCAACAATCATAAAAAATGCCCAAGAAATCCTGAAGGGACTGACAAATCTGACCCTATTACCAACAAACCCACCCAACATGGTACTTACCTACCATGCCACCAATCTGCTGATCGACCTACAAGCCTATCTTAATGGCATTTACCTACTCGCTGCCACCAATCTACTGACCTACCATCCTACTAACTACTTATACCTTCAACCTACTTACCGACTCGCAACAGATCTACTGACTTGTCGACATATTACCTTCATGTCAACCCACAAGCTACTTACCTCACCTTACCTACAAACCTATCTTAAAGGTATTTAATTACATACCACCAATCTACTGACCTACCAACCTACATCTACTACCTACGTCTTCCTTCGAGCTGCTTACCTACTCGCCACCTCTCTACCGTCCTACCAACCTACTGCATATCTGCTTTGTAGCTATCTACTAAACTACAAAGTACTTGCCACAAATCAATTGACCTACTACCTACAAAGACATGTTAAAGGCCCTTACCTGCACTGTCAACCTGTCAACTTTCAAGCTATTTACCTCACCTTTTGCCACCAACCTACTGACCCAACACCGACAAACCTATCTTAATGGTACTTAAATACACACAGCCAATTAACTGATTTACCACCCTAGTACCGACACTTTTAAGCTACTTACCTACTCACTACCAATCTACCAACCTATATGCCCACTTTCAAGCTGCTTACCAAACTACTCACCAATCTACTGACCTTCCTACAAGCTAACAATCGACTGACGTAGTAACATACTACCTACATGGTCTTTCTGAGCTTATTAACTACTGGCAAATGTTTTTCTCTCCCTTGGTGTGAAAGATTAGGAGTGATTTTACTCCGGTTTTCTGTCCGCCCAGGGCCCAGAGCATGTTCCGCCAGGCCATGCGTTCTCCCGTCATCATGTTCCACGTGGTGCCATCTTCGGTGAAAGCACACTACGAGTATCTGTCCCAGGTCGAAAGGAACCCGGCGTACTCATCAGGCCGCTTCAGCACCGACTCTGTGTCCAGTGGCACAAATCTCGCGCCCCACAGGATGTCCCGACACGGCTCCCAAAAGCAAGCGCACACTCACCCGCATCCAAATCAGACTGACGGCCACCCGCCCGCCGCTCACCCGCCAGCCGTTTCTGCCGCCAAACCTCCCACCGGACAGATTCACTCGCCGCAGAGAGGGCTGGCATCCACCCCCACGCCGGGATACAACAAGAAGGTCGGGAGGAGGCTCAACATTCAGCTCCAGAAAGGTACAGGGGAAAAAAACAACCAGACATCAACTTGGTCTAACCCCTGATTCGCACAATGCTAACTGCTAGCATGCTAACAACCCATGTTGGCCCATAATGTTGATTTAGGAACTGAAGTGTCAAAGCCGGCTGAGATGGGTAGAATGCTAACTTGCTAATGAATGGCTAGCATGCTAACATATAGCAAGATGGCAGGCCACTGAGCTGAAAATGCTTATATATTGCAAAATAGCACATTTGAGTTCAGGAAGCGCTAAGGAAGATGGATCTGATTTGACAGCCTGCACTGGTCAAATTTCAAATACAAGTGATAAAATTCTAATAGTTGGCATGCTAACGTGTAGCAAGCTAGCAAGAGGAGCACAAAAAACACAAAGATGATCCATTTCCGTTTAAAACGCTGGCTAAGAACCCTATTTTGAAACCCCAACCCTGGCTTTAAGCAGTGATTTGAAATCCTAACTACATACCTTGACCTAATCTAGAAACCTGAACTGGCTAGAACCCTTATTTTGGGACCCTAATTTGAAACCCTCATCATGACTTGAAGGCCTATCTACAAACCCCAAACCTGGATATTTGTGCTACCTTCAATCCTTAACCCTGATTGAAAGTCATATTTTGAAACCCTGGTTTGAAACCCAACGTTGTTCACAAACCCTGTTTAGAAACCCTACTGCAATTTTGAAACCTTACTTTAAAAAAAAAAAAAAATCAATCATTTTCGAGACTAAACTCTGTTTCAATAATGTCTTTGTTAAAGAAATAAACAAAGAAATTCCAAACGTTTTTTTTTTTTTTTTAAGAGTACACCTGCTTGTAGCCCATCCTTTGTATAGTCCAGCATTTTGGTTAGTTTACAGTTCCTGTTGGTGAAATGTCCCAATACTTGAGTCCACATGTCCCAAAAAGCAACAGGTGGGCTTGGGAACATTTAGCTCTGAAATCAGGCGTGGTCTTTGTTGGATATCTTGGCACAGGTGGTGCGTGCGCACCTCTGCCAAGATGTCAGTCGGTGGTGCGGGCAGAGAGCTTGTTGCTTAGCAGCTGCCTGTGCCGCAACAAAGACGGGACTGCAACGTCCCAAAATACCTCACCAACCACCCCCCACCCCCACCCTTCAGTGACAAAAACAAAAACAGATGCTCCTTGTTGTTTGGTCTTCCCCCTGAAATCTCATCATCGTGTCCTCTTGCTCTTTCTTTCGGCAGCCGGGAGATTAGCGGCATGTCTCTCAAGAGGACCGTTCGCCTCATCTCGTTTTGTTTCCACTTAATCCCGCTGCTCCCAGCGCGCATCAAACCCCTGCATTGTTTATACCTTTGATTCCTGCAAGTCGCGGCAGTGGATATAAAAAGCTGACACACCCTTGTTCAAATGCCAGGTTTCCTGATTTAGAAAATTAGACAGATAAGTAATTTTTCCACCATTATTGTGTCCTGTGCAATTCAAGTGGATAAGTAAAAATAACTGATATGGTTTCTGAAGTGTGCATACCCTTTTAAAACTAGAGATGGGGTTATTATCAGAATGAAACAATCCATTCAAACTCATGTTAAATGCAAGACAGCACACACCTGCCACCTTTTGAAGTGCCTCTGATTCAACCCAAATAAAGTTCAGCTGTTCTCGTAGGCTTTCATTAACACTTTATTGCAGAATTGTGAATGTTTTTTTGCTAACAGCAACTGGGGTTTTGACCTGTTTATAATTCTATCCACCTTGGCTAAGGTGCCCATGCCATACTGTGTTCATGATGTTGTCACCAGCATGCTTCACTGTCCAGGGTTTTTCCTGGCTCAAATTGAGCCAGAGGTGGTACCATCCTGACCATGCGATATGACGTGCGTGTATTCTGTAAATTCAGCTGACTCACTTTTACATGGAACATACTTAAAGAGTTCCAACAAGAATGACTATTATCAAATAAAAGCCTTCATTTATTGAAACTAGAGCCACCATTTTTAAAGTGTAACTGCAAAGAGCCTCATATCCTTTGGAAATTCCTGGTTAATGTTTGCATGGAGTGAATTGAAGTACCGCTAAAGATGTCAAGCCTTGTTCAAATGATCCAAACATGTGAGGTAGAATGCAGAAAACCTCTCAGCATATGAGCTCACAAGATATGCTAGTTTTGCTGTTTATTCTTGCTGGTGTTGTTGTATTGTTTTGATCTGGCTCGAGGTGGGCACAAAATTAGCTAGAGGCAGCCGCCTCGCAATTGTGAACGCAGGAAAAACTCCGCTGTAGCTATGTTGTTCTTTTTGGTGATGAGCAGAGTTGTATTTGCACTTTGTACTTATGGAATACTTGCCAAAAAGTTCAACTTTGGTTTTATCAGACCATGAGACGTTTTACCACATGCGTTTGACAGATTTCAAGTGTGTTTTTTTTGTTTTTGGAAGTCTTCTTGCCAAATTACCCCATAGCACAGGTACATGACGAAGAAGGGAGATTGCTGTCACATATACTAAACAGGTCGTTGCACTTGCGTGAAATTCTTGCAGCTCATTTATTGTCCTCTTTGCAGCCTCACTGTTTGGAGTTCTTGTCTTTTCATCAATTTTGGGGCGACATCCAATTCTCGGTAATGTCACTGTGGTGCCACATTTTCTCCACTTGTTGATGACTGTATTGGAATTTCTTTTGTACAGTTCCCCTGACTGCACATTTTTAAGTTTGTGTCTTACTGTCTTCCACCGGACTACTGCCTTGTCTTGGCAAAGCAATGCTGGAATGATTCTACTCATGTTGTCGGTTTCTTAGCGGATATTACAATAACTTTTCTGAAAAATAGTCTCTAGAAGGGTCGGAGAAGTTGCTAACTTGGCAACACTGCCAGTGCTAGCTGACCTTTGTGTAATTAACATCCACTTAGTCCCAACTTGTTGCTTTGCACAATTTATTCCCAGGCACAAATACGAGAGCAGTCTGGACAGGATAGAGGCTTAGTCATCATTTCCTCTCTGTAACTGTCCTCATAATAGGATGTTGTTTCACTGCTTTCCATAAAAACATGCCTCCAAGGAGGACAGGGAAAATTCAACTCCTGAAACCACTTTTTAATTCAGATACATAAAATCTAGTACACTTGTTTGTCATTAGTAGACAAAGAAATATTGTGCTGTAAAGAAAACAGGAAGTCTGTCATTTTGCTCTGAGGAAAACTGTTTAGGATCTATTTTTTTTTTACAGACTACAGAATTTGTCCAATTGCTACTTGCTGTGCATTAGACATTTTATGAAGCATTTTGAGTTTTCATCATTATGTAGGGAAGTGTGTTGGACTTTGAAAAATTCAGCCACTCAAGCCAGTTTCACTTAGCAGCACGAAATTTGCTCATCATGAGTAGACACACAAAAAAAGTCTCAAAGACTCATGTTGTCAAGCAAACAGAAAATTTGCCATTATGGTTTGAAGCAACCATTTTGAGTACTTTGTTCCAAGACTAATTTGTTCGTGTGACTTTGTTTGATTGCTACCAAAATTGAACAGAAAATTTACACTAAATAGAAACCTTAGGAAAAATCTCCTGATTTCGGCTGTTTCCAGGAGTACTTCATAGAAAGACTTGTTCTAGAGATTTTATCTAAGTTCTTCAATATTGAAAATGGAAATTCTGAAGTTATTAAATTTGGAACCTTTGTTGTTTTTATTCATTTTATATGGGCAAAGCACGTCTGGCGACGACTCGTCAAGGCTCGCTAAACTTTTTGTAGTCTCGCTCTCTTAAACCACAAAGTGGGTGTGTACACCGGAGTAACACCGTAAGAAACGCAGACATCTGTTGGCCAGATAAAAGTAACGTTACGAGCCTTCGGCCTGCATTTTCCATCCACCTCAGTCGAGTTTCTGAAAAGCGGTTCCAAAAAAGTGTAATGGAAAAGCGACTACTCAGGGCTGAGCGAGGCCGTTCAGGTGTGGAAGCGGTACAATATTAAAGAGGCTCACTTTAGACTGGTACAGAGTACTAAAAGCGAAACTGAAAAATTCAGATTTGCCGTCATTCAGTGTGGTTGCATTAGGTTGAATGACTCGCAAGTGCATCTAGTTTAACTCATCCCCATGGAATTTGACAAACATGTCTATCATGAGTAGACCCACAAAAAAGTCTCCAGGAATCATGCCCGAAAAGATACAGGAAGTCTGCTGTTTTGCTTTGAAGCATTTTAGGTTCATTTGGGCCATTTCCAGAGTTCCTTTAAAGACTTGTCCTAATATTTTGGTTATCGTATTTAGTCTGCATAACAGGGAGAAGAATATATTGTTGTGATAGGGATTGTTGCACCCAAGGAGCTGCACAGGAAATTCAAATAAAACAACCATGCTATGATTGTCTTATGACATCAATATTCCCTCTGGGAGACGCCTCAACGTTTTGTTTAGACTCAAGATGGTGGTCTATAAATGGGCTTCCTGCACTTACTGTGGTCTCACCCTCGCAGGGCCGGAAGGTTTGGGCTTTAGCATCACGTCGCGCGACGTCCCCATCGGGGGCTCGGCACCCATTTACGTCAAGAACATCCTACCGCGGGGAGCCGCCATTCAAGACGGACGCCTCAAGGCCAGTGACCGATTACTTGAGGTGAGGCGGATGTGATAATGACAAAAAAAGGAAAACCAGTTTGCAACACTAACACAGCAGAAAAAACACTGGCCGACTCATTTTCACTACATTGTTTAATCAGAGATGCAAGTAAACCTTTCTAGTGTTTTTTTTTTTTTTTGCATTGATTCCCAATCTGCCGGGTTATTTTTCTCCAGCACATCAGGTTTTTAGAATGATAATAATATAACAATGTATTGTGTAATATATTTTCCATATTTTTTTTCCCTAGGTTTTGAATTATGCGGCTTATATAAAAATGCGGCTATTCTATGGATTTTTCTTCCACCGATAGGGGCGCTCTAACCAGAATTACAATACAATTGTCATTAACAATGTGAGTGCAGTTGGATGAGTTCAACAGGGTTATGCAGTAGGTTATGATTTAGGTGGTATGCGGAAGTAGAACAATAAAATGTAGACTTGACTGGCAGCGGGCAGTGAAATGAAGGTAAGTACTTTATATTCTCTTGGTTCTGTTCCGTTTTAATCAGCAAAGTTGCTGCCGTGTTAAAAGGCACTTAAGAAAGAATCTGTTCAGGTTCATACATGTACATTTACAGTTCAATATCATTCTGTAAATATAACAAATAATAATTTTTCAACATAGATAGGTGCGGTTTATATAAAGGTGCGGCTTATATATTATTTTCCCATTTAAAAAAAAAATAATAAAGTAAGGTGGGTGCATATAAAGGTGCGGCTTATAGTCCAGAAAATACGTTAGTATTATTTATCATGGTCAAATTTGTATTGCACAAGCTTTTGTAGGTCAAACATTAAAATTTTTTTTTTAAGTCTCAAAAACCTGGTGTGCTTGGAAAAAAAAAGTTGTATTATTTTAAATCAACGTCCAAACTATGTTTGGGGACACAAAGCCATCGCTGATCAAAATGTACTATTGACCAGTGTAATTACACGAAAAAAATCAAAATAAACCTCAATTAATATTTTATGGCATCTCAAAATTAAAGATTTTTTTTGGGGGGGGGGTTGTTTTTTTCCCCCTCCTGTTAAAGTTTTTTTTCTACTGTTCGTTTTTTTTCTATGTAGTATTCATTTACACAATATGAATATCATTTCCCACCCAAGACTTTTCCTTCCAAGTTTTTCCTTACAAAGCGGTTGCCTCAACCCCAAAAATGTTTGTTTTTTTAGTTCTCCAAAAAGGAAGCCTGTTTATAAAAAAAAAAAAAAAAAATCCCCTCCACCGTGGGAAAAAAATTCTGTATTTTCCCCTCTGAAAACATTACTCTGACATTAAATTTTAAGTGCTTTCATTGAACATATGACTGTAAAATTGTCGATGATTTGAGAGCAAATTTGGGTATTAGGACTAAGAGATGGCCTTATGTATTCCACATAACTGTTTTATGCCTGCCTGTTACAACAATATGATGTCCCTTGACTTGTGCTCAGGTGAACGGCAACAACCTGAATGGTCGCAGCCAGGAGGAGGTGGTGTCCATCCTCAGGGCCACTCCAATGGGGGGCACTGTCGAGCTGCTGGTCCTCCGCCAAGAAGACACCTTCCTGCCCCAGGAAACGGTACGTCTTTTATATTTTATCTGCAGCTTGACCCTTTGGGCGCAAGATTCGTCAATTTTAGCGGTTGGGGTCGTTGCTTACACCACACAACGTGGCTGCCAACAGTGGAGCTACTTTAAAAAAATGCAGTTGGCCACTTCACAGTTTGGTCGCTGTACTTAGTGATTTTTCAATATGTTTAGACAAAGAGGAAGCACCTACTACATGTTATCTGTAAATCAAGATCAAAATGTGTTGTATTATTTCTGTGGAAGTTCATGCCAGTTTATTATTAGAAAAAAACGTGTGTGGTATCAGAAGACATTAAGAGTTAAGTATTGATTCATTTATACTCTCACATTGTTTTCTATTTTTCAAATTATAGTTAATCTCTATAAAATGTATTTTAATATTTGTAAATGGAACAGATTAACTGGATTTACGTCATTTCCAACAGGAAATATTTTATCGTTTCATACAACTCGGTTTTAAAAATGTTTGGTATCGGGAGAAATAAAGCAAAGAGCAAAACTTGTCCTAAAGAGGAAAAAAAAATCTATTAAAATCAGAAGTCCGATTTCTGTGAAAAAAAAAATCAGATTTTATTCTCGGAAGCGTTACTTGCATCATAGTGCCTCATTGGGGCAACAGGTGAGGAACATATCAATTGGACTGCTAATAAATTTGAAAGCGTCCAGATGTTGCCGCTAATTGCCCCGTGCGCCAAATGAGTCGTGATGTCCCACACATCTGCCGGCATCAAAAGCCGCCTAAATAAGTGCGCTCGTAATTACGCTCAAGATTGAGGAGGGACGGCCATGCGGCAGTCTGCGCGTGTGTCTGCGTGTGTGTGTGTATGTGTGGGGGGGTGTGTGTGTGTGTGGTGGTGGGGTGTGTGTGCGTGTGGGTGTGCGCGTGTGTGTGTAAACTCGAGTCTCCCTCGGCCTCAAAACTCGTTAAGTCGCGTAGTAGCTTCGCTTTTTTTTGTCATCTCCCAGTGGAGGCCAAAGAAGTGTCAATCAAGCAGCTTATTGGTGACAATTCTGGCAAGCAAGTCAAAGTTGTCTTTAGATGAGAGCGGCAGTCGCATGAAAAGAGCAGGCCTACTCAGAGCTCAGGGTGAGGAGTCATTTTTTTTAGGTTGGGTTGGCACTGTGATGGGGAGGTACTTTTGCAATATTACTCCTACTTTAATGTCAACTTGACATTTACAATGACGGTATTGAACGTTCACACGAACACCCTCGAGTTCTTTTCTATGCAGTCTTAGGAAACGCTGGCAAGGGGGGAAAAGTAATACAAGGTTACAATATTAAAGGTTTTTTTTAAAAATACATTTGAAAAAAAATATTCAACCAAATTGTTTTTTTCTTGTTAAGGGACATTTTAGAAAACATTTGAAATGTTCCTCAAAGAATGTTTTTTTTAATTATTTTAAATTAGGATGCTTTTTAATTAAAAGTAAAATTTAAATGACCCTTTTTTCAATCTCAAATGAAATTTCTCCTTAAATGATAATGTACATTTAAATAATTGACTTTTCTTTCGTCCACTGATAGTGTAGTGGTACACACGCCTGAGTTGTGTGCGGGCAGCGTGGGATCGATTCCCGCTCAGTGACAGTGTCTATGTGTGCCCTGCGACTGGCTGGCGACCAGTTCAGGGTGTAGTCTGCCTTCGCCCATTGACGGCTGGGATAGGCTCCAGCGACTCCCCGCGACCCTATATAGGATAAGCGGTTTGGAAGATGACATGACATGACTTTTCTTTCCCCAAAATACTTTTTTTCTTAAAGAAACCTGATTTCCCCCCCCCCCCAAATTAGATTTTTTTTCATAAACAAAAATACAAGCCTTTTTTGCGTCCTCTTAAAAAAATATATATATTCCTTTAAATAAATAATAAAAGATTTTCAGCAATTAACTCTTTTTTATCTTGAAGAAATATCAAATTTTCTCCCAAAATATGTAATCTTAAAAATATGACTTTATGCTCCTTACCCATTTCCAATTTCTGAGTTCAGTTTTCTGTTTGAAGGTGCAGTGGTTTGAAGGTGCAATGATTAATTGATTAATCAAAAACAAATCTATTATCAAATGAATCGATAATTGTTTTGAAGAGACCTTATTCAATTTAGAATTGTACAAAATTCTTGGAATTTCATCCATCCATTCAGCAGTAAATATCTTCCAATATCTGTAGTCCTCCATGAAAGCAGACTGATTATCGTTGTGTTCAATCAAAATAGAACATTTGCAAGCATCTGCATTTATTTTGGAAAACAATGGGTTACATATGTGCCAATATATTGGACCGAACCACAAACAGAATCATAATCAGTGTATATGAATTTGAAATAGTCGTGTTTTTTAATATAGGCAGGGAAATTAAAATATTTGTTTTAATCCGGTTCATTGATTAATCAACAAAATAATCGATTAATAAACCAAGTGTTAGTTTCAGCTCTATGATGGTTAATACAGGTCTTTTTGCCATCACTGGTACCCTTCTGTATGGTAGTCTCCCGTAAAAGGAAAAAAACCCTCATTCCGGTTGATTGTAATCTGACACTTTTGAGATGTTGTCTTTTGTGTTGTTTGTCGCTTTGTGACTTGTGCTTGTTGTTTGCGTGACCTCCAGCAGGGCGGCGAGGCCCAGATGCAGACGCAAAGCCCCAGAGATTTGGTAAGACCCCCATCAAATCTCCTCCTCCTCCTCCTTTTGCTCCTCTGTTTAATCCCCTCTACATGAATATTTGTGGCAAATGGATTAAAAAACAAACCCAAAAAAAAAAAAAAAACAATGCTTGAGTTTTGCAGTCACGTAAAGGGAAAGTGAGGCTAATTTGAGTCTTTCATCTCGTATGGGCGTCATGTCTTGCAGCTTCATTTGTAGGCCGCGGACGAGTCTGTCCGTCTGGATGGCGGTTCATGCGATGAATTCTAAAAATCTTTTTTTTGTTTTATTTCGGAGGCGGAGGGAAAAAGTTTTCGCACACATCTGCTTTGGAGGCGCGTTGTGGTAATGATCCCGCTCGGAAAGACTCGGGAGCCCCACGTAAACATCGGGCATCTGTGGCGCGTTCCCCCGTCAAGCAACTTTTGGAAAGTCTTGCAGCAACAAGATGCAAACTTCCACGCAGTAACACTTGCTTAAAAGACGCGTTCAGTTCCACGCTTAAAAGACGCGCTCAGTTCCACACAAATGTCCGCGTCGCTTTGATTCTGACGCCATACGCTTGCCATCAGTCAAGCTCCGTTGGGCGAGCCTTTCCAAAGCAATCGCAAGAAACACACACACACACACTTACTCTCTCATTCACGTTATTAAATGCGCACTCACACACACACACACACTCAACATACACTCACACACTCTTGCGGCACACCCACTTATCATACACCCACACGCACTCACACACACACTGACCAACTCACCCCCACTTGCTCTCACATGCATGCAAAGGTTCACAGTCAGTCAGTCACTCACTCACCTACTCACTCACACACACAAACACTCAACAAGTTCGACTGTCTGGGCTTCCTGATTGGCTACAACAATGTCAACGATCTCATTAAATGCTGTTTACGCCATATCGTGCTATCAACAGATGGCGGTGTGTGTGTGTGTGTGTGTGTGTGTGTGTGTGTGTGTGTGTGTGTGTGTGTGTATGTGTATAGATAGCTTCCTGGCACAGTGCCTCCTGTGCATTATTGTCGAATTGCACGATAACATAAGCAGCCACTTCCCATAAGCCCATGTGACTAATGGCCTCCACAACATGGCGCACCGACGCCTCGCGTTATGGCGCCATTACGCCGTCATCATCGAGACATCATGACGGACACTTAACTCTCACCGGCGCGAGGCCCGGTGCTGCCAGAAAGACGTGTGCGTGTACCTGCGTGTGCGTATAGGTGTGTGTGTGTGTGTGAGAGAGAGACTGACTGCTTCCTGTGTTTGTGCGCGTGAACATGTGTGTATGCGCGAGAGAGATTGTGAGTGCGTGAGATGAGTGAGTGTGTTTTTGTGTACATGCAGTGTGTGTGTGTGTGAGAGTGAATGTGTGACTGAAAGAATGTGGATTCGCGTGAGATGAGTGAGTGTGTTTTTGTGTGTGTTATTGAGTGGATGTTTTGAGTGTGTGTGCGCGTGCGTGTGGTGACATGGAGATGGAGGCATCATCCAGCAGCCTCCCACCTGGCGCTCGGTGCACCTTGACTACTCAGCGCATTTCCTGCGGTGCTGTCAGCCTTTTGACTGGTTGGGTCGCCACGGAAACGACACAGCCGCGGGGCCCGTGTCAGAACGGCATAAAGAAAGAAAAGAGGAGAGTGCATTTCATCCATCCATCAATCCTTTTTTCCCCATTTCGCCCCTCCTCCTTGTTCTTTCTTTTTTCATCCTGCTCCTTCCTGTTGGTTCCTTCATCCACCTTATTCCTCCTGTAGCTCCTTCTTTCCTTTTCTTTTTATCCTTCCTTACCTCCCTTCCTCCACCCTTCTTCTCTTCATTTCGGCTCCTTTACACCTTTCATCCTGTTTTTTATTTATTTATTTATTTTTATTCTCCCTGAGAGAGAAATTTGGCCTGCAGCAACTTTTCTCCGCTGTCAAGATGACATCTCTGTTGGGTCTAAGTTGAACACGGCTGCCGACCCGCTAATCATTCCAGACTGCGCAGCGTGGAAGTGAGCGTGTTACTACTGTGTGTTTGCGTGTGTGTGTGTTTGTGCAAAAAGAGGTAATTGGTCTTTTCACTTCCAACGGGAGTAAAGCACCTTGTCATCTGCTAAAGACTTGAATGCCGGAGGCAAAAAAAACAACAAAAAAAACCACTGCAGCTTGTAGTTTGAAGCAGCCGTTTGACACTCAGCCGCAACACCTGGACAGTAATACATAAAAATAAAAAAATTAGCCCCCCGACAGCAGTTTGACCATTGGACAAGAAGTTGAGTGGATGTGTCGTTTGTAATAAGACACACAAAAAGCCATTTTACTGTCAGTGGCAAGGAAAAAATAAGGCACTTATACCAATTTCACATATTGACCCGAAATTTGGTGGCCATGGCTATCCTCACGGGATGCACAAAAAGAAAAGTTTTAAAGTAGAAGTCAAGTCAAAACATTTTCTTGACAATAATATATTCTTTTTCCCCCCACTAGTTCAAACATGGCATTCTGACTGACTAATGTTGCGTTTGTGGAATATGAGTGAAGCAGCAAAATCCCCGTTTTTATCCATTTTAGGCGGCCACTTGCTGTCGACTGAAAATGACATCACAAGTGTTTAAGGGCTCAGGTATTGACCAATCATGGCTCAGCTTGGGAATGTCACGTGACCAAACTCAGACAACAGAATACCGTTAGACTAGTGCTGTCGCTAAAAACCTTTTTTTTTTTTTTTTTTTTGGAAAGAAAGACATTTTTTTATTTCTACTTGTCTTCCCTTCTAAGAATCGCTGCCGGAAATTCAGCAGGCCATTTTGGTTCAAAGCAGTCATTTTGCACTTAAATGTATCCCCTCAAAAAAGTTTTGAAAAAGTCTTATGTCTGAAATTGACCAGGACGTTGGCCATTTTTGCTGGAAGCATTTTGCAAGAAATCCCAACACTGTCACTTTGATAAATCCAACCCTAATCCACCTTGTTTGTGACACACAGCCTATTTAGTGTTATTTCCCCTCTCTACAGATCATTTCCTGTCTCCTTATTGTGATGCTTTGCAGCGTAATAGGATTGATGCATCTGCGTAATTGAATTCCGGAGAAGTAATGACATTCCTGTTGTCTTATTTATTCCACCGCACTCGCTGATGATCACAGGCAACACGGTTATTTTTTTTCACCCTTCTTTCCTCATCCAAATCCCAGGATGCATTTATTTGTCTTTCCTCATCCTCTTCCTTCCTTCCTCCACACATTCCATCCTCCCCCCTCCCTCCCTCCCTCCTCCTCCTCCTCCTCCTGGAAAAACAAAGGCAGCTAATGGCGCGCTGACAGTGAGCCCGGTGATTGAATTCATTAAGCGCGCGCGATAATTGGCAGGCGGCGGCGTGCACGCAGCCCGTCTATTCAGAGGACAGCTGTCAAATAACGAGCCGGAGAGAATGCCGTTTATTGTCGGGAGGGAGGGAGAACGAGACACAAGCACCTGTTGTGCCGGCAGAAAGAAAGAGAGAGCTCGTTTTCACCACGATGGCCGTGACATTCAGTGTCTCGATTTAAATTTCCCAAATGACATTTTTCCCACGCTTTCAAATGTTTCTGCCTCTAAAAGGGTGTTTTGTGTCTACAAGTAACCCGAAAGATCATCCGAAATGTATTTTGGATGTTGATTTTAAAAGTTTCTTGAGATGTTTTCATTTTCTGTTTTTAAGTTTGAGCTTGAACAGCCACGTTTGACACTATCAATGTTACCGCTATGCATTGGACTAGCGACCGCAAGTTAGCACGCCGCTGTTCCACAAATGCTGAAAGTCTTTAGAGTCCATTGGCAGCTCATGTTTTATTACAAAGTTTTGTGTTACTTTGAGATGTATTTTTGCAAAAAAAAAAATTGTGGTTGAACTTCTAACTTTGTCACAAAAAACAGATGCGGTGCAAAACAATAATTTGAAGCTCATTAAACAGAACTCTCGTGCGTTACAACTGATGTCGATTCTGAAATTTTGTGCGGTTTCGGAGGTGAATTTTCACCCCAAAAATGAATGGGGTGCTGAGTTGCTGAACTGAGCTGTCGTATGATATGCTTGCAAAGTACAACACTTTGTAATTCCAATTAGGAAATACAAAGATTTTTTAATGACTTAAGATGTGAATTTGAGTCCAAAACATTGGTTGAATGCTAAATGTTTTCCCCCAAAAAGCCAAACGCACAATTAATCTTTTAGAACTTGTAGAAATGAACGACTGACGTCTTGTGATGGAATTCCAATTTGTGCAATATTGGAGGGGAATTTTCACCCAAAAATGCATTAAATGCTGAATCGTGTCCCCTCCTGCCTCCCAAGAAGCCATTTCAAGACCCGTTTCCCCAAAACGTGTGAAAAAAAGTGCTTTTGTCATGCCAGAAGCCGGAGGAGGACGAGCTAGTGCTGACGCCGGACGGAACTCGTGAGTTTCTGACCTTCGAGATCCCGCTCAGTGACTCAGGTTCGGCAGGCCTGGGCGTCAGCGTCAAAGGGAACCGGTCCAAGGAGAACCACGCCGACCTTGGCATCTTCGTCAAGTCCATCATCAACGGAGGGGCTGCGTGCAAGGTCGCTTTACCCTCGAAAATGCTTGGAAAAAAATGGTCTTTTTGTTTGGAGATACAATATGTACGATTTTAACATCATTACCACCACTCATAATAATTAGCTAGTTAGTTTATGATAATTTTTTTCTAGCTCAGCTAGAAGTAATGTTTGCAAATAAATAAAAGCAAATCGATTGCACGCATAGCTTGAGTTAGACTTCATGTTAGTATATAAACTAGAGGTACAATTAATGATTATCAATTTAATCTACAACTATTTCAATCATCGAGTAATGGTTTCGAGACCTTGTTTAACTTTAAATGTCTGACTCCTTCGAATTTCACTTTTTCAATAGGAAATATTCTCCAATTTCTATTGTCCTCGATGAAAGCTGACTGATTACTTCTATTTTCAAATGGCTGCTTATATGTTGGAAAACAATGATTGACATTTTTGCCGATTTTCTGATGGCTGTTAAGGACCAAACCAGTAACTGAATCATAATAATTTTATATTTGTGCATTTTCTGCACTGTTTATTTAAAATAATGTCATCTCTATAGAAATTTTAAAAAACGCGATTCATCGATTAATAACCAATGGACAGATTCATCAGTTATTAAAATAATTGTTAGTTGCAGTCTTGATGTAAGTAATAATTTTTATCTAAGCTCGACTTGTATTGAAGTTTTTAAACCAAAGACAGATGTTCATTTAGTTAAAACTAATATTTTTTTGAAGCTGAACCAAAATTTTCTGAAAATTCTAAGTAGTAAGGAAAGTAGCAAAGATTATCTTAGCTCAGGTTATATTGAGACCATGATGTTTTTCTTTTTCTTTTTCAGGCTAATAATTTGGCTTTTATAAAGGACAAACACTGCTGCTGATTTAATTTTTTGTTTGGTTTAAAAGTAATTAGTAGCCAATTAACATGTGAACAACAAAAACAATTAGCGGGCTAGGACGCACTGCTCCTGGGCTCTTGAATGTGCGATGCAATGGTAACTAGTCAGCTAACATGCTAATAGCTATCTTGTGTATTGGGTGTCTTCCTGGTCCAGGACGGGCGTCTGCATGTGAACGACCAGCTGATTGCCGTCAACAGCGAGTCTCTACTGGGAAAAACCAACCAGGACGCCATGGAGACCCTGCGCAAGTCCATGTCCACTGAGGGAAACAAGCGCGGCATGATCCAGCTCATTGTGGCCAGACGTGTCGGCAAGAGGAGCCAGGTGGGTTATTGACCAAAAGAAACTAAAGAAAAAGCTAAACATCAATGATGTGAACGCTCTAAACACTGGAGTTATACAGCTTTGAATGTGTTCGCTTTCTTTTGGAATATATGTTCCAAATAAAAAAAAAAAGAAAAGGTCAAGTCAGGTACACTGATTCCTTTCTTTGGAATTCCAATTTTTTTGTTATATAGGTTGAATTTGAAATTGTCTTCTCAAAAAGTAAAACTGCACACATGTAGAGACTTTGGAGGTGGCTGAATTGAGTCTCAGGATATGAATTGGAATTTGAAGTTGTGTTTAAAGGGGAAGTCAACCCCCAAAAACTCTTTGCAATAATATGTACTCTGTGCCTTCACCAGTCGAAACATTGCATTCTGATTAATATTGAATGGAATTTGAGTTAAGCAGCAAAATCCACCCTCCTTTTTAGCAAGCTCTGGGTGGCCATTTTGTCACTTCTGTCGACTGAAAATGACCTCACAGTTGCTCAGGGCTTAGGTAACAACCAATCACAGCTCACCTGTTTTCTGACGCTGAGCCATGATTGGTCGTTATCTGCGCCATAAGCACCATGGTCGTTATCTGAGCCCTGAGCACCTGTGGTGTCATTTGCAGTCGACAGCAAGTGGCAAAACGGCCACCCCCTGAGATGCACAAAAATGGGTGGATTTTACTGCTTAACTCATATTCCACAAACACAATATTAATCAGAATTCCGTATTTCAACTAGTGGGCCTGCATAGAACATATTTATGGGGCGGCATGGCTCAGTGGTAGAGTGGTCGGCCATGGTGACCATGTCGAAGTATCCTTGAGCAAGATACTGAACCCCCAGTTGCTCCTGATGCTGCGTCATGAGTAGGTAGATGAGGTACAGTGTAAAGCACTTTGAGTACCCAAGGTAGAAAAGTGCTATATAAGTGACAGCCCATTTACTAAATTCTTGTAAAGAACATTTTGGGGTTGACTTCCACTTTAACTTTTGAGTCTATTTTTGCAAAAATTGGAGTCTAGTTCCAAATACTGTTTCATAACGAAGCCAAAGAAAAAGCTAAACAAGTGCACGTGAGCTCGGGATGTCATGATCCAATGATGTGATAAAAAAATCAGGTCTGATTACATGATTTTCAGATGATAGGGGGAAAAAGATTTTCCTGAATTTTTAAGGGTCACAAAGTGACCAAATGATCCAAAGCTATAAAGAGCTTGTCAATTGGAACTTATAACAACAATAAATCAAATTAATAGCTTAAACTTATATTACACAATGTTAAGGTTTTTTTTTTGGCTGGAGGGGGGGGGGGCAGTCAGACTGGCAGTAAAAGACACATGTGCACACAGGCACACACACAGGCACACACACTGAGCACATTGCTCTCCTGTACGCTGCAGCAGAACATGTATTATATTTGGAGCAACGATGTAAAAACACTCATTTGGAGGCATGCTCTTTTTTTCTTAATGCTTTGCAGAAGTCTCAGCTCGGGACTTTGTATTGGCAGATCAATCAAAAACTCCGATTCAGATTCGGGTGGCAAATTTTTTTTTGAAGTTTTGTGTCAATTTTGAGACTTACTTTTCCGGAAATGATTACTTGCCATTTTTGGTGCCAGTCAGAATCTCATTGACATTTCTCATGATTTAAGACTTGAGGGCGTGTGAGTTTATCGACAGCAAAGTAATGGGCATCAGTATTTGACGTGATTCCTGAATGAAGACTTTAGTAACTGTTTTGACATGACGTGCATCACAGCACGTTCAACTGAACACTCCCATTTTTCCAGAAGGTTCTGATGAAATTCTGCCATTTGACTTTGTGTTTCAATTCAGAAGTCCTTTGAAATTTCACTGAATTTAAGCTTGCATAGTTTGTCAGCTTTTATTGAGAGCGAACGGAGCAGGGCGGGTGTTGTTTTATGATTTCGAAAAGCTGTCGGGCTGTTGAAGGTGCACAGCCCTCCCAAGCACCCACCCACCTCCGCCCCGGCTGCAAACTGCCCTCCCCCAAGGAAGCTTGCATTGAGAAAAAGCCAACTGTGAAGTGAGCTGCACTGTACTCCATGTCGACAATGTCATGTTTGGACACAGTGTCAGCACCTGAGCCCCTCTGGCTGCCTTTGAGTTGAGCATGCGTGTGTGCGTGCACTTGCTGTGAGCGTGCATGTGTTTCTAAGTGTGCACAGGCTGTGTGTGTGTGTGTGTGTGTGTGTGTGTGTGCATGTGTGCGTGCACGTGAGTGTGCACGTGAGCGCCCACGTGAGCGCCCCTGGCACTCTTCCTCTGCTGCCTCGCTCTCATCTTCCCTCAACCAAACTTTAGATTTCCCCTCGGCCCGGCTGCTAATTGAAAGCCCGATTCCAGCTCGGAGCTCATACGCATGTGTCACTTGTGCGTATGTAATTGTGTGGTAGCTGCTTGTGCATGCATGTATTCAGGTTCAAGGCAGCATGGCGGCTTGTCTGCGCTTCAGCTACAGGGCCTCAGGTTAAGCCGCAGGCTATTCCAGTGTCTGCCCGCTCCACCCCCAAGAACAAAAAAAAAGAAAAAAAATTAAAACCTCTCTGCTTGTAAAAATGATACCTGAGACATCCTCATGTCACAAATTACCCTGGCAAATTGTAGTGTTTTTAGTTGTAGAATACGTTTTTTTTTTTTGTCATTTTTTTACACTTGGACAGTCGGAGAACAATTTAGTTAAAATATTATTCCTTCTCTAGTCTTACCAGTACTAGTCTTGCTCTAGACAAATCTGTTTGATTAATTGTAACAATGCAAAACGCCTCAAACTGACTCACAAGTAGTATCAGTGTCGTGCTGTTAAATCTCTTTTAGCATCTGTAAACCAAAATGGCGAAGCAGTACAAAGATTGTATAGCAGTACTTTCAAGCATATATTCTTTATCCTCCGCGAAGAATGACTAATATTCCTGTGACTTACTCAGCTGTGGATGTCTCCATTTTACTGTATAGCCGTATCTCTGTGTCATACATGACGTCCACACTAGAAAGAGCAGCACAATGTTCATTGTATTGATGCAAAAAACGTTACAAATATTCTTAATTCTACTTATGTCATTAATCTGACATGACAAGAACTTTTGTTTGATTTCTGAGAGAAAAGCATTCCTATTCATTTCAGTGGGGAAAGTGGAGTAGATACATTTTGAGAGGCGCCACTGTACATTGTTTGATTCTCAGTATAATTTTATTATGATTTAAAAAAAAAAATAGCAGTAGCCAGAAGCTAGGTTTCGACTTTTTTCAAATGTGCCTGCGGGAGAGCGCAAAAGCGTAATATGATGTGAGGGGGCTTTTCTCACACGTGACACTCACTTGACATGTAGAATCAAATCATGAGTTATTTACCTTCCTGCCTGTGGCTCGCCTCCCGAGGAGCCAATTTACAATCGCAAATGTTTGCATAAATCACACGCGTGACTGAACCCCCCCGCACCCCACCTTCCAATCCCCCATCCTTATTCCATTTTCAATCCCAGCCAACCCGGAGCGGCCACCTGACGGGATCCAGACCTTCCCGCCGCTTAATTATCTGTCTGAATATGCAACGCGCTGCACTGCGGCTTGTCCGTGCTCCCTCGCCGTAGCGAATCCCACCCCTGGCATACCAGCAGCTCAAACCCGACAACCCCACCCCCACCCGTCACCCTCTCTGCTATTACCTCAGCCGGCCAAATTCATTAACTAGCTCATTTCAAGTCAAGAGCAACCCGCAGCGGCGCCTTGGAAAACCCTCAAACCTGTCTTTTGCTCCATAATATTAGGAACACCTTTCAGGATGATGCGGCGCACTGCTTTTTAAAAAACAAGATATACAATCTGAAACATTTTGTAAAACTTGTACTATATTTATACAATTCAATTTGTACTCTCTGACATTGTCACTCAGAATGAAAAAGATGTTAAATCGTTTTATTTAAAGTTATCTGCTCTGTTTGACTTTCTTCAATTTCTTGTTTTGACGAGATTGGCACCTTTCGATGATACATTTCGATATTGGTTTGCAATTACCAATGTGTATTTGCGCTACAGATGCATCTTTAGGTATCCAATTTACCACAGGTGTTTTTTAATTCGACAAAGGTGTGTTGTTTCTCTGGAAATGTCTTGAGTAGGACTGCACCTAAAGAGTATTTTTTTTTAATAATCAATGATATCATCGATTGAGCATGTAATTAGATGAAAATTGATTTTGTATTATGTAAGAACATAATGTTGATATAAGATGCAGTTGCCTCCTTGGGGGTGTTATACTCATGTTCCACACTGTAGTATCTGTGACTTTGAGTGTGGCAGTGCCCCAAACAAATGCCCCCCGCCCCTTCACACACGCACGGACAAGCACACACAAAAATCACAGTGGATGTGTCATTTGTATGCCGGTGCATCGACAACCCAACAATAGCGAGTCAAGGAGACTCTTATCGCTTGTGACGTGGTGCGACAACTATAGTAATCCTCATAGCTCCAGCTGTCGCCGTCCAGACGGTAAATGCAGCAAACCACAACCAATCAATATGCCCAATGATCCATTGGACACACACGTGCAAACACACACTCCCGCAGAGTCCAGGAATGTGTGTTTATGGATAAGAGGAGCACAAAATGGTCAATTTGTCGGCCTAAAGTGGAGTCTCATCACAAGTCCTGAGAGGAACGTTGTCAGCATGCTTGCAGGCTAATAAGAGGACAGACCGCTGGCTGGCCCATTGGAAATCCATCCTCATTCATCCCGGTTATCACGCCGCTAGCATTAGCATGCATCGTGCTGTCTGTTCATTATTGTTGGGATGGAACGGTTTTAGTGAAGACACTGACGATTTTTGGGGAAAAGATTCCATTTGCTTGTTTTGCCATGCAATGCAATTTAGTTTATGGCATAATATGATTTACTGCAATTAAGATAAGATACAATTCACTCCAATTATGATGCATTATGATTCACTCAAATTGCATTTATGCTATGATTCAGGCCGTTCACAATGCAATATGATTCACTACATTTTCAAAAAAAATCATACATTATGATACAATTTAGTCCAATCCCATTGTGATACGGTTCACTCAATTCATGACTCACTCCATTTAGTCGCGCTAGTCTTGCAATTTATACAGTTTACTCCGTTTATGGTACGATTCACTCCACTACTGATAAGTTTCACCCCATCTTCAATTCATTTCATTTGAAATGTAACGATTCGCTCCATTTACTATGCGATTCATTCCAGCCATGATCTTATTTACTGCAATTCCGATGCGATACACTACACTGCATTTACTATACGATACAATTTGCTCCACTGTATAAGACTCCGTTTACGAGAGTCACTTCATTTCCGATACGATTCTCTCCATTTACGACTGCAATTACATTAACTTCAGTTACAATACGATTTGATCGACTACGCTTTCTATATGATACTCTATTTACCGTATGATATGATTCAATCCAGTTACGTTTCTGATCTGATTAACTCCAGTTACGATGCAATAGGATACACAATACAGTAGGACTCGCTAAGTTAAGTGTTTGTGTTTTGTTTGCTAGGAGGCACCGGGGGCTCCTCTGGGACCTCAGCAGAGCGCCAACTCTATGTCTCTGGACGAGCACGAGCGTCGTATCTCCCACTCGCTGTACGGCGCTCTGGAGGATCTCGATGACAACCTCATGCCCCGACAAGGCTTGATACCACGCACAGTTGGTAAGACCTCTTCTCAGGGTTTCCACCAAGTAAAGCTCAGGCGGCATTTACAAGCAGTTGTGTCATTTCATCATATATGTTCATGTTGACTCAACAGATGTGGAAAGCCGTCATTGAGTGCTTAAAATGAGATGCAACTCACTGAGGTTTGTTTCACATTAGTAGTAAATCAAGTACCTCAGTTCAAAAAAATGCTGCAGGCATTTTTTTCTGCCTCGACTACACTGTCAGAAATAAGGAGTCAAGCTAACCGCAGCAACAATCGTTCATGCTCTTCATGACAGTAACACGCCACCCATGCGGTAAGAAGTAAGAATTTCAAAATAAACCTGAGTTACCAAATAATATATGGACATCAATGCCGAGGTGTACACTTTTATTTCAAATTAGTTACTGCCAGCATATTGCAGCGTAGCGTCTGAATTGACTAGTATTCCAGACTGTATTTCGGGGGTCGTTTATTATTGGCGTCACAAACTGTTGCTCCGACGACACCAACACAACGGCCTTAATGACTCTGCACGCTTTGATGCTGACAGCCTGACACAATTGCCGTTCCTACTGATCACTTTTTAATAAACCAGGCTTGCGCAAGTGTGTTGTTTTCACCGTAAAAATTACTGACATTGACTTTGTCTCATAGACCAAAATTTATGGATAGAGATTTACCTAAATTTTCATGAAGTATAAAATGTTTTTCCTAAAAATGAAAACCAGTTGGCCGTTTATTATTAAGTGTAAATGTGTTGTTTTTTTTGTCTATCGTAGGACGTGCAATGTTTTAATTTTTTTTTTCTCTTTAGAACACGCAAACTTTTGTTTTGCTTCATAAAAGCAGCAAGCTACTCCGTGCTCTTACACATACTGTCTCGCTCACCCCCTTCCTCCTGCCAACCAGTCACTGGCCCCTCCCCCTTCACTCTCACAAGCCACTGCTGTCTGCTCTGAAAACACAAACAGGCGACATGGAGGAGACGACGGCAGAAGCGGCAGTGGAATTAGTCCCCAAAAGAAAGTCAACATCCAAAATATGAAAGTACTTTGGCTATAAAAAGGAAGATTCAGAACAAAAAAACATCCTTTGCCAACAGTGCCTCACCATTGTTGCTGCAATCGCTGTCACAAGCCCCTGTATGAGCAGTTCAAACTAAGAAGTGGGACCCGAGGTGAAACTTCATCTACTTGAAAAATAATTACAGACGCCTTTGCCAGCATAACTCTTATGATAATAAGTCCAAACAGCACCGACAAATCACGGATTTTTTACAGACCGTTTTAGTTATTGTTAAATTTTTGTGAACAGCTCAGGGGACTAAAGCACCTGCTCTTTAAATTTTAATATTTTTGTTCTGATTTGTTTACAACTTTGCTGCAGTTTCACAATGTTTTTTAACTTCATGTTATATTTTTGTAAACAACTCAGGCGCTAGTACAAGTGCTTTTTAATTTTTTCTCTGCTGCTGCTATAGAGGTTTTTCTTCTATTTTTTGAAATGACTCGAGGGTCTAGTGCACCTGCTCTTTTTATTTTTTGGTTTAAAATATGTTTAATATTTTGCTGCTGTTTACATTGAAGTGTGAAATACAATGTTAAATAATCTATTATGTTACAGAGACATGACCGCTGTGATCCCTTTTATATATAGTAATCATCATTCACAGATAAACCCCCTTAGTCTGAATTAAACGATATTATATGAATACAGTGATGTCATGGTGAGTTAACCAAATTATTCCCAAACATCTGGTGAAATGTCTATTTTTAACATCGCAATATATATCGCAAACCCCCCAAAAATCGCAATGTCATTTTTTTCCAACATTGTGCAGCCCTAATAAATATATATATATATACTTCGCTTGATGCCAAA